>NC_081562.1:112564532-112673146 GCF_022355385.1 Mustela nigripes | reverse complement strand
GTGGAGGGAAGGGGGCGGGCAGGGTTGAAGGCGGCAGGGCAACAGAGGTCTGCAAGAGTGGAGGAACCTGAGCAGAGTTACTGAGAGAACCGGGGACCGTGAGCCTGGGGAAGAGTGTCTGGCAGAGAGCAGTGCGCACACTGGGAAAATCGGGGAGGGCCATGGGGAGGCAACGGGAGATCAGATCTCAAGTGATGGGAAGGGTTTCGCCTCACAACCTCTTTGGCCGGCATTCTGATTGAAATGTGTGTGCACCTGTGGAACGTGGACCCGAGGACCCCTCCAGGGCTGAGGACCGAGGCCATCGTCATGATTCGCCTTCATGGTAGGCAGGATGTGTCCAGGAGGATTAAAAACATTCAAGGTTCCGCACAGACAGACGCGCCCGGTGTCCAGTTCCTCGCCCGGAGATGTGTTTGCCTCGATGAAAGCAGGCTCGAGCTTCTGCTTCGGGGCCCCCTCTCCTGGGACCCCTTCCACAGCCTCGGGAGGCGCCCCACGATTGTTCACACGCTCACGCACCATTTGCAAAGATCACAGCTGTTGAAGTGCCGTGGGGACTGCGGTCCCCTCTCTCTCTCTAACCCAGGGGCTTTCCAGCCACCGTGAACACAGGTGTCCCGGTCGGGGCACGGTTTCAGGAGCACTTACCGCCCCTGCCACGAGGACACGGAGATACCGTGCCTGCGGTCCTCCTGTCACGCGAAGGCCGGGCCCCGGCGGGACGGGGCAGCACATGAGAAATGAGGTTTGATGTTTCTGGAGCCGGGAGCCGGGCCGGGGAAAACTCTCGCAACCACTAGGTACAAACTAGGAAGGACAGGATTTACGTCCGGCTGAGGCCTCATCAAACCTGAGGCTCTCCTCTCCTGGGAATATGCCGTCAGGCAGCCCGGGCCGTCGCCACTGCAGCCACGGAGCCACAGAGCCCGGATGTCTGCCGTGCACCTGCGTGTGGCTCGAGGAGGACGGTGGCGCCTCCAGCCGACTCTCGACCCGTGACCGTAAGACTCGTGAGTGACGAAGCAGCGAAGTACGCACGGAAATCAGGGTCTGCGCGTTCATTCTGCAGACGCCCGCAGCTCCGCTTTCACCGCAGCCAAAGCAAGCATCGCCCTGAGGACATAATCCCACACGAGGGACCCAGCTTCGTGCCCCCCCCCCCCCACCACAATGACGAAGGCAGAGCCCATTCCCACACCCGGTCGCCCTCGCGGCGGGAGGCCCCTGCGTTCTCGGCGGAACAAATCTCTTCTCAGCTGCTCTTTGGGGTTTCCCGGCATCCGGCGGGGATCCCAGCAGAGGACCTTCTGGCCGCAAGACCTCGCGGGCTGTTTCCGATCCCTTTCAGCAGAGCCTCTCTTTGGCACCGGAACTGGTTTCCTCCCAGGTTCCGTGGGGCCAGCGGGGTCTTGCTGCGTCCTCGGAGCCCGTCGTTCGGGCCGTGGGACTTCTCGGCCGGGGCGTGCAGAAGCTGGAACCCGCAAGGGCCACGCAGACTCTGGGCGCCAGACCTGAAATCTGAGTTTTGCAATGAGGTAGAGAAGCTGGACGCGAGTCCTGTGTGGACAGTCCGCTTCCCGGCAATGCGGCCTGTCTCTGGGGACAGGCTGACAACGTCTTGATGCCTCACCCCGGGCACGTGCTTTCCAACAGCCCGGCCACGTGGCCGACGGGGCTTCACGGGGTACAGAGACCCCCCCCCCCCACGCCACACACACACACACGCACGCACACACACACATACACATGCACACACACCTCGAGCAGCACGCCACAGGTTAACCCTCCCGTGTGCTCTCCTCTGCCAACCTCTCAAACGTGCCACCGTGAATTGTCGTTGTGACTCATCAGAATCCTGCGTGTGGATGTTTCGGACCATTCCTGGGGTTCCGTTCTTACGAGGGAAAGAGGACAACGTTTTCTTGGCTTCTGTCTCATCTCCCTGTCTGCACTGAAAGACCTTCCCTCACTCACTGGGGAGTGTTTTCCTTCCGTTGTTCGGTGGTGGTGACGGCAGTGGGAGACGAGGTCTGTCGGGGAGAACCGGCCGTCTCGGGCCAGGCTGATCACACCTTCAGAGTCCCCAGGCCTTGTCCCCACCTAGATCTGCCGTCTTGGCCGATGCAGCTCAGGGAAAGCTCCAAGGCCTGGGCTGGCTGGCCTGGCCGAGGGCGCCACGGGGCTGGGAGGTGACCGTCCCCATAGCCCAGGCCTCCGAGGGCGTGAAGCACAGCTTCTCTCCAGAGCCGCCCCGCCCACCCTGAGGTCCCCATAGGGATTCTTCCCTCTGAGGACTCTTCTGTGTCCTCTGTAGGCACCCGATGCCCCGCCCACCTGCCGAACCGTCACCGTACGAGGCTACCCCCCCCCCCCCCCCGAAGCTGAGGCTGTCACAGTATACGCAACCAGCTACGTGATCCGGCAGGGGTGTCCTTCATAATTCGGGCACCATTCGGAATTTCAGGGTCGTGCCAGCAGAGGACCGCCTCAAGCAGCATCAAGCCCAGCCCCGGCCCCCAGAAAGGTGGAGGGGGCTTTGCGTCACCCTGACCAGCCGCCGACCTTCCTCCAATGGCAAGGACGTCTCGCGGGGATGCGCTTGGCGGCTCGGGCATCCGTGCAGCACCCTTGCCGTGAACACGGAGTCTGGCCGGGCTCCGTGCCCGGCATTCAGCGGCGAGGGGCCCAAGGGGCTGGCCGCTTGGTGGGCAGATGGGGACAAACGGGGCAGGCTGGTATCATCGGGCAGCTGCGGAGGCCACGGGGAGGCTGGGAGGCTCGTGGAGGGTGGAGAGGGGGTGGCGGATCTGACCGGGAGGGTAGGGTGTGGGAGTCAGCCTTCCTGGAGGATGACATCAGACCGGAGTGCACAGGGTGGGGTAGGACATGGTCCCACAAAGACGAGGCGGAAAGACACTGTGCCCCTCCGTGCCCCTGCACCTTGTCCCATGCTGACCCTGCAGCCTGGGGACAGCAAACCCAGGCCTGCCTCCTCCTCACCCACTGCGTCCTCCTGGCTGCCTCTCCGTGAGAGGCTCCTTCTCCGTGTTTCCAGAGCGCGTCTCCGTAGCCCCCCTCATGTGCCGTTTGTGTTCCGATCCTCACCCCTGTGTTTCCTAAGCCCGGCACACACGCACGTGCGACAACCGCGGCCAGAGAGGTGGCGCGTCGCCTGAGCATGAGTCTGGTTGGACCCCCACTTCATTCTTAGAATTGCTGTGTCCAGGAACGGGGAGCGGTGGCCCCATCGCCACCGGCACGGGTCAGACTTGGTGTTCAGGGAGGCGTCGCTGTGAGGGATGGATGAAAGCTGAACTGTGTCAAGAGGGTACGTCATCTAAACACTCGGGGAAGGGTTAGCGCTGCTTGACCCGGACGGGAGAGGCTGCTGGGCGAGTAGTGGCCACAGCTCTTTGAAGTCCTGAGTAGGGACCAATCTTGCGGTGCTCTAGAATCTGTCTAGAATGTAGACAAGAGGGAGAAAGGGGCCAGGGAGCAAAGTTGCAGGGGGGCACATTTCAGACCCAACAAGGAAACCCTGTCCAAGGATAAATATTATCCAACCGTTGGACAATTGGCCTTGAACTCCCCACCGTGGGCACATCCCAAGGAGAGGCAAAGGGGCGACCTCTCCAGGAGGTCGCGACCTTTAGGCCTTGGGTCCTGGATGGCACATTAGGCCAGAGAGCCTCTAAGAGGGTGTGCAGCTTGAAGACTACGCAGGTGTGAGTTCATCTCCACCTGGGGCCCTGTGGGGAGAAGGCCCCATTGCGTCCATGCCTGGAGATGGAGAGGACACACCCCAGACCTCACTGGGCCTCACCATCACGCCGACTCTGGTCCTCTGGAGTGTTGAGGCTGGGAGTGACAGGCCAGGCTTTCGACAGCAATGGTGAGTCCCGAGTCTGTGGACAGCCTTTCCCTGCGCTGCGGGGATGGTTTCTCTCCCCTGCCTTCCTTGTTTGGGTCTCTCCAGAACCCAGGGCGTATGACTCAGCCCACTGCTCCCAGAGCCCAGCAGAAAGCTAGCTCTGGCCGGGGCTCCAGCAGCCCTCCTGGGACCCAGGGTAAGAAAGCAGTCTATGGGTCCCTCCAATCTCCCTTTGGGGACATATTTGCCAGGAGCTCTGTCACAGACGGCCACAGGCTGGGTGCTTTAAGCAGTAGACGTTATGTCTCTCGTCTGGAGGCCAGAAGTCGGAGGTCCAGTTTTGGGCAGGCTTGGCTTCTCCTGAAGCTGCTCTCCTGTGCACAGACTTGTCTTCTCCTTGTCTGCACAGGGCCGTCCCTCTGTCTGCAAATGTCCCCTTCTTAGGAGGACATCAATAATACTGAATCGGGGCCCACCCTAAGGGCCTCGTCTTAACTTGACGGCCTCAACAGAGACCCTATCTCCGAAAAAGGTTACATTCTGAGGTTCTGGGGGGTCAAGACTCCAATTCACTCCATGTGAATTTTGGGGGGAAAGAATTCAACCTCTAATGGAAGACACGTGTCTTTTCTGATTGCCCATCACAGCACGTGCCCACAGCACGATGTGGGTCTGCATGGGAGGCCGAGCCTTCTTCCACAAGGACGCTGAGAGGCCCAGACGTGGCCCAGACGTGGCCCAGCCGCTCCAGCCGCTCCACACCAATGACCCAGGCTTAGGCCCAGCTTTGGCCAGAGAGACAACCGTGTGGGACCGTCTACCATCCCAAAGATGTGGCCAGGGCTGAGTTCTCTCCTGTTGGTGGTGGCCACTTCTACTTCCTAGGGACCACGGCGCCCCTGAACCGGTGCTCACAGCCAGCACCAGGGCAAGGGGGGCCCTGGGTTGTGGGCCGTTTCGACGGCACCCCCTAACGTCTGCCCTAGGGGCTTCCATGGCTCCCGTGCCCCTCCACACCATTTGAGGTCTTTCTTCTCTCTAGGTCCCATCTGCCCAAATTCTGCCCAGCACAGCACCACTGCCAGGCCTTTCCTGTCCCTGTCTCTCTGCTGGCAGGCCATCTGCGGCTCGGCCACAGCTCCTGTGACTTCTAAGACTGGCTGACCTTCAGACTCAGGCTGCTTGCTCCGAGAAGGTCCTCGTCGGCGGTGGGAGGCATGGAGCCTCGGAGCCAGTCAGACCCAGATTCAAACTCTAATTTACTGGACTGTGTGACTTTGGGGGAAGTTATTTAAACTCTTGAGGTCTCAGTCTTCCCTTCCTTAAAACGGGCGAATAGATGTACCTGCTGCACCCACCGGTTCTGTGGTTGGAATGAGCTGCTGCAGCGCGGGGCGGGCCTCTCACAGGGTCCTGGTCCCCGGAGTGGGGGTGTGTGCAAGCTCGTCCTTGGGGAGCGCTGTCCTTCTATCACGGGGAAGCCCTCCAGACCAGAGTCTGCTAGACACGCCACAGCAGGCAGAGAGATGAGACCAGTTCAGTGGGGAGGGAGGAAGGGGGAGCTTCATGCATGGCTGGTGGGCTCGCCTGGGCTGTTTCCACGGCCGCTTTTTCATTGATGCTGTTTCCCCAGCACTGCGGGGCAGCACCAGGTTCTGAGCCAAGACAGCCAGCATCCTGCAGCACCAGACAGCCCCCTGCATCCCGCAGCAGCCAGGCAACCCCCCTGCATCCCGCAGCACCCAGCACCAGGCAGGAGGGCCAGGGAACAGCTCTACCTGCTCCAGGCCCAGCTCCCCCGCCCGCTCTGGGTGGGACTGGCCCCGGTGTGACTGCAGCAGGCTGGTGGGAGGTCTGCAGGTGGGCTGGGCCCAGAGCTTCTGAGAGCTCACGTGTTTGTCTGCTTGTGCAAACAAACATGGCAGACCCATCGCTTCCGTTCACCCTGGGGCAGTCTCTACCTCATGCATAAGTTTTAATTTTAAATTTCTCCAAGGAGAACAGCAGAGCCATTGTTAGCGGCCTGCTTCGGGGAGCCTTTGAACAGGTCCCTGGAATCTCTGAGGGTCAGCGGGAGCCGGCGGGGCGGGGCTGGGCTGGGTTTGACTTAAAATTGGAAACACAGGAGGCAGAGGAGCGCGGCTAGCCTGGGAGGTCCAGGAGCCCGGAGCCCTGATTTATGAGCGGCTTGGTGAAAGCCTGTGGTAATATTTATAAATTCCTTCCCCAGGGGCGGGGTGGAATGTTCTTCTGAGCTGCCGCAGACAGCACCTTTTTGGGGGCTAAAGGAAGGTGAAGTCCAATTATTCAATGACAGAACGTGGGCGAGGAGCCTCCGGGATGTCTGCTCCCCAGAGACCCGGGGAAGGAAGCGGACCTGCAGGCTCCTTACACTCTCAGCGACCCGCTCCAGTCAAGGAACTTTCTGGGGCTCCTCCCTGGTGCTCCAGCCCCCGGCTTCCCCCTGCACTACTCCGCAAGGCCAGGGACCTCCACCTGCCAGTTGTGGTGACGAAAGATGCAGACAGACACAGGTGTCCCAAGGGGCCTGAGGCTGACGTGTGACCCGACACACAGAGGGACCCGCGTGTGTGCCAGGCACGGCGAGAGGCTCACACACCCACCGTGAGGTCTGGACCCACCCGCCAAGGCAGGCGCCTTCACCGAATCTGAGAGCACCCGCCCGGCGGCGTCCCTGCCAGAACTGGCGTTCCCGTCCCTAAGTCCGCAGCGGGGCCAAGGGCTGGGCCACGTGGCCAAGCTGGCCGATGACCTTGCTTGGATGAGAAGGGACAACCGCAAATGTTTTTTTAAAAATTGTATTCAGGGAAGTAAAACCAAGGGGTGGGGTGGGGGGGGAGCGCCGTCAGCTCTGTGGGGCCACCCTACCCTTGGCGCCTCAGGTTTCCCACCTGCGAGCAGGAGAGAACCCCCTTCATCAGGGGTCTGTCGCGAGGGCTCCCAGGGACAGGTTTCCTACCTGCTGCTCAGCACCAGACACAAGCGGTGGAGACAGGGGGCTGCGGTCTGAGGGGCTGCGCCGTCTCTGGGGGCCACGGGGAGCTTGTCACTGCGGCCCCTCGTCCACAGCCCGGCTGCGGGAACACGGAGGCGAGGGGCTCGGCAGGGGTTTTAACAGCGCCGGGCTCCTGCCCTGGACGGACTCTCCAGGAAAGGCTCGGAAGCCCGTTATAGGGCGGGAAGGGTCCCGCAGGCTGCCTACAAGGATTGGGAGACCTGCCTCAGCGAAACGACCCCGCAGCTGGGTGGAAGGTACAAGAAGACGCCTCTTCCCCTTCTGGCTGAGGGTCCGCAGGCCAATCGGGCGGTACTTGCAAGGGCCTTGGGAGGTTGATGCCAGGGAAAGCAGGGGTTAAACGCCCACTCCCCAGCAGGGGAGGGAACCTGAGAACCCAGCCCGTCCTTACCTGGTTCTTGGCTTCCTGAAGCCTTTTTCCCACCAAAACACTGAGACGGAATCCTTTTGTCTCTGGGGGTGACGTCAGGGTTTCCTTTGGCAGGGGGGACCGTCATGCATGTTGGAACCTCTGAGGGGACGACTGGCTTGGCTCTTCTGTGCAAAGCTTGTGAGGGAGCAGCGTCCGCGACATCTGGACGCTCTGCCAGGCCGTCGGGCGCACACAGAGGGGCTGGCTGCCGACAGAACACCTGGCGGTCTTCCGCCAATCCTGACGGCAGAGGGTTGTGAGGCTTGACTCAAACAGGCTCAGCTAGCGAGGGCCTGCTTCTGAGCTCCTGCGGCTGGTGGGGTCTCCACAGCTGCAGGGCCCTGGGGGGCGTCCTGTCCCAGACCCCGCCCGGGCCTCCCCTCAGCACTTGCCCCCTGGGACTGAAGGGTGCAAGTCCATTGCCAGGCCTCAGAGTGTTAGAGCTGGAGGGGATTCCTAAAAGCGATTGCAAGAGTAGTTGTCACTTATTAAGCACCTACTGCATGCCCGGCACGTTGAGATGGTTTCTAACCCTCTTGCAAAGGCTCGTGCGAGAGGCAGTGTTCTAGTCCTCAGTCCCCGTGGAGGCAAAGGGGCTGCGGAGAGGCCTCACGGTGTGGGCAAAGGTGCAATCCCAGCCCTGGGACTTTGCAGCTGGGGGCCTTGCACTGATTTCTAAAGCTCGGTGTGTCTCAGCGTCCTCATTTGAGACAGGGAAGCCACTGCAGGACCCACTGCTCGGGGTGGCAGTGAGCTACTGTGCACGCAGAGGGCTCGCCACTGTGCCCGGCACCCGGGGGGAGCCTGCAGGAGGGGCCGCTCGCTTCCTGCAGACGTGCTGCTGGCGGTCGGCCGGCGACTGTCCCCAGGCCGGAATCCCCGGCTGTCCGACCACCGGGGATGGATACATGCGGCCAGGTGTATCACCTGTAATCCGCTCGCGGCTTCAGGGGCTCTACTGACTTCCCCATTTTATTTGAAATAAAATTGAAAATTCGCCTTCTGTAGGCTTCACTCTTTCACTGTGTTCTCCAACGCAAGGTTTCGTGGCCTTTTCAGAAACCACGAAAATGGAGATCCTGCCCCGTCTAAACCCTGGACGGAGAGAGGCTCATTTCAGGGGGACGCGGAACAGAAGGAGGCGCGGCGGGGACACGAGCATTTTATTACTCCCCCGCGCTTCCCTCTCCCTCCCGCTCCAATTTCCCTCCTTGAAGCTGAATGCAAACGTGTCACAACTGACCCCGGATTTATTCCAAGCGGCAAAGGATGAATCAGACAATCGAGCACCAGCGGAAAGGGGGTGCTCTTTCTCAGGGAAGCCTGATTTCAAGTGCCGACATCTCCAGCAGCCCCCTCGCCCAGGCCAGGTCCCTCCCACCTGCCCCAGTCCAGCAGCACATGGTGCCCTCAGGTCACGGAGGCTCCGGAACCCCTCCCCCGGCTCAGGGGGCCAGGGACCCGGCCCCAGTGCTGAGTGCCCCGCAGGGGTCCAGCCCAGGGCTCTGTGATGTCACCCTGCACCTCCCCAGGTGCCTGGCCGGTGGGACTGCACTGGTCCTCTGTTCACTGTCCAGGCAGAGTGATGTCGCTGCTGCTCCGGGTGTCTCTGAGCTTGGGGGAGGCGTGGCCCGGCTGGGAAGGCGGGGGAGGGGTGGCAGGAAAAAGGCGACAAAGGGAGGTGCACAAAGATGGGCGGAATCACCTGGAACGGAGAAGCTGCGGAGCCCAGAGGGGCCGGAGGGTTGCCGGGAGCAGGGCCGGCCCCGGGTTCGCGCAGCAAAGCCACAGTGCCGGGCCGGGCTCCTCACTTGGAGACCAGCATGTGGACGAACTCCTCGTAGTTCACCTGCCCATCCCCGTCCACGTCCGCAGCCCGGATCATCTCGTCCACCTCCTCGTCGCTCAGCTTCTCCCCCAGCCTGGTCATCACGTGCCGCAGCTCCGCGGCGCTCACCAGCCCGTTGCCGTCCTTGTCGAAGACGCGGAAGGCCTCGCGGATCTGGTCCTCGCTGTCCCTGCCCTTCAGCTGCCTGGCCATCACGCCCAGGAACTCGGGGAAGTCCACGGTGCCGTTGCCGTCGCGGTCAATCTCGCTGACCATGTCGCGCAGCTCGGCCTCCGTGGGGTTCTGGCCCAGGGAGCGCATGACGGTGCCCAGCTCCTGGGTGGTGATGACGCCGTCCCCGTCCTTGTCAAACAGGCAGAAGGCCTCCTTGAACTCGGCCACCTGTTCCTCGCTCAGCTGGTCGGCCATGGAGGCTGGGTGGTGGCTGCTCCGGTGGCGGTGGCGGTGGCGGCCGGTGGAGCCGCAGGACAGGTGGCGGAGTGTGGGGCGCCGGCTGGCTGGCTGGCCGTCTGGCCCGGGCTTGACTGGCGGGCGCTTAAGAAGGAGCCGGGCTCTCGCTCACATGCAGACTCCCCGCCCCGTGGTTGCCCCAGGCCGGGTGCTGTTGGAACAGGAGTCCGGCACCAGGCACCAGGCTGGCCAAGGGTTGAGCTGACGCCAGCACCAGTGTGTGTGTGTGCTTGTGTGTGCTTGCGTGTGCGTGTGCGTGCACGCGTGTGTGTGTGTGTGTGTGCGCGTGCGCGCGGCTCCCTGCCCACCGCTCTGGGAGCCGGCAGGAACCCCCGCAGGACACCCACAGGGAGGGCAGCCTGCCCAGCCCTCCAGAGACTGGTTTGGGCTGTTCCTTCTGGAATCCCCCGTGTGCCGTCTTCAGACCCTGCGGCCCAGAGAACAGCCAGCCTCCCTTCTGTGGCGGTTCAGGGTGGGATCAAAGGCAGAAGTTGCCTTTGTCTGAAGGGGACTTCCTCCCCCTGTCTTGGCTCTCCAAAGCCTGAAAGCCTCCAGGTTCCCAAAAGGGTTTTCAGAGAAGGAACAAGGTTTTCTTCTTCAAGAGGAAGCGGACTGTCTTCTTATCCTCAGAAGAAACATGACTGGAGGCGGATTTCCCCCAACTCCTTCTTCCTATGTATGGGCCGAGGGCCTACTCTGTGCATGGACTGTTCTAGAAGCTGGGACTAGAGCCACGAATGAGACAGGCAGCTCCCCAGAAATTTCTCTTCCCTCTGTGAGCCAGCTAGCTAGTGAGCAAACGAACAGGTGCGATACTTGGACACTGTCACAAATGCCGTGAAGAACATGGAAAGGGTGCTGGTGGGGAGAACACGGGTAGGTCACTTCCGCAGTGACGGTCCGGGAAGGCTTCCTCGAGGCGGCGTGGGAGGGCACTGTCCAGGCAGGGAAGCGGAGCAGGCTCAAAGCCCATGGGCGGGAGAGGGCTTGGCAGTGGGGTGGCCAGCGTGGCTGCAGCCTGGTGGATGGCGGGGACCAAGGACATGAGGAAGGGCACACATGCAGGCCTGGGGAGAGGTGGTGGGGGTTCGCGTTTTTCTCTCTGATCGATGGGAAGATACGTAAAGTCATGTCTGAAAGTCTGGATCCCTCGTTTTGGGGTAGCAGAGAAAAGGGGTGTTTTTAAGAGGAGATACTCCTCAGAAGGGGAGAGGGGAGATAATCCCACCGGATATTCATGTGCAAACAGTGAAGCTAGACGCGGACCTTACACCCTTCCCCAAAAAGTAACTCAAAATGGATTGCAGACAAAATGTAAAATGCAAAACCATAAAACTCACAGATGATGACATAGAGAGTCTGAATGACCTTGGGCTTGGCAATGACACCAGCTTGTCCAGGGCGGAGAGGCAGGCAGAGAGAGACTCCTGCTCCCAGCTCCCGGGAAGCCTGGGAACTTGACCACCCACTGAGTGAGAAAGGGTCCCTCTCCCTGCCTGTGGGAATCCACGAAAATTCAAACTGAGACCCCAGAGAACCCCTACGGTACTTCAGAAAAGGACAAAGCTGGACTTTGAGACTCGCTGTAACCCCATAGTAATCAAGATGGCACGGTTGCCCAAGATCCATTTTTAGGATCGATGGAACAGAAGCATAGAAGGCCCAGAAGTACACCCACACGATACAGCTTACTGATCTTTGACAGAGGAGCAAGAGGGATACAAGATCATCTTTTTAACAAACGATGCTGGAAGAACGGGACATTCATGTGCAAACAGTGAAGCTAGACGTGGACCTTACACCCTTCCCCAAAAAGTAACTCAAAATGGATTGCAGACAAAATGTAAAATGCAAAACCATAAAACTCACAGATGATGACATAGAGAGTCTGAATGACCTTGGGCTTGGCAATGACACCAGCTTGTCCAGGGTCTGGGGCGGATTTAGATAGGACATCAAGGGCATAGTCCATGAAGGAAAGAATGGACGAACTAGATGCTAATATCTGAATGTGTGCCCCAAATTCATAAGCCAAAACCTCATCCCCAAAGGGATGTATGCATGAGGCCATATGAGGGCAGCAGACGTGGAAGTGACACACCGTCCTGCGGAACCAGGGGCTAGCGTCACCGGGGGGCACGTGCCTGTGGTTGGTCCCCCTGATGGACGCATACCGTCTGGTCTTGCTTCCTGCCTACTGCACCCACAAGGGGGTACGTGGCCGGCGGGCTTCTGCAGGTTTCTGGATTATGGCGTCGTGGTTCCAACATCCAGCCCTCGCCCTAAGCGTGTTCTTCAAAAAAGCTCACGGAGAGAGAGCTCCGTAAGGATTTTAAACAGAGTGACTCATGACTCACAAAGCAGAGCGCTGGGATGGGCTACACCAGGGCATCTCGCTCGTCAGGAAACCAGTGCTTAGTTCCTGGGGTTCTGCCAAGCTCCCTGCAGCCTTCCCCAAGCACGCAGTTTTGATCTTCAGACCCATCTAAACACTTAAAGTGATTGAGGACCCCAAAGAGCTTTTTGTTCACGTGGGCTGTATCAATATTCCCAGGATTCGAAATCACACCTGGAAAAACGTTAAATCTTAAAATATATTTTTCTATACTGGTGTGCAACTTGAGAAAAACAGAAATCAAAAACTCATGCGAACCTAATATTGTTTTATGAAAAATAGTTCTATTTCTAAATTTTTTTTTTATTATTATTATTCATTTAACAGACCGAGGTCACAAGTAGGCGGAGAGGCAGGCAGAGAGGGGGGGGGGAGCAGGCTCCCTGCCCAGCAGAGAGCCTGACGCGGAGCTTGATCCCAGGACCCTGGGACCACGACCTGAGCCGAAGGCAGAGGCCCAAAGGAGACGAGTGGCACCTACTAAAAACAATTTGGCGGGACGCCCGGGTGGCTCAATTGGTTAGGCCGCTGCCTTCGGCTCAGGTCATGATCCCGGGGTCCTGGGATCCAGGCCCACATCATGCTCCCTGTCCAGTGGGGAGCCTGCTTCTCTCTCTGCCTCTGCCTGCCACTCTGCCTGCTTGTGCTCTCTCTGTGACAAATAAATAATATCTTAAAAAAAAAAAAACAAATTTTGCATGTCTCTTCCTAAGTTTGGGTTTATGGAGCAGGTCCGCTGCTACAGTGAACAGTGAGCAGATGCTTTGCCGTGAGGCGTGAATGATCCGGCTTCGCACAGGTACGCAGGGGGAAAAGGAGAGATCATGCAAATGACTCAGGTCTCTGGATGTTTTTCTTCGATACTGTATCAACTCTGGGCAAGGGTGGTTTCTCCAAAGTTAGTGGAATCTGAACTCATGTCAACGAACCTTCTCGCACTGTCACTAAAATCCACTGGTCACTCGCGTGCTTTGGGATTTTGTCGTGCCGCGATCAGTCATTTGGACAGTATTGGTTCACTCACCCGTCTCTCACAGACGCCCACGGTGCTTTTCCTACGGTCTCTCCATGTTCGGTAGCGTATTAAGGATGTGCATGCAAGGGTGGAAATTTAATAAAGTTATTTCACTACTTCTAGAACATTCTTAAAGTGAAACAGGCTTTTTTTTTTTTTTTCTTTTTTTTTCCTAATTGAGATTCTGGGGCAGCGAAGAATATAATGGTTGTGAGTACAGGGGCCTGGGCCCTGGCTAAGGGGCTGTGATTTTATGCGCCTTTGCTTTGGCCTTGGTGCAAGAGGTCAACAGAGTAAGAAAGGCAAATAATGTCTCGGTATTATTAGGAGACTCGTTTGGACCTCCCGGGCCCTCTGAAAGGGTATTCGGGTCACCCTAACCCCCCGTGGATCCTGGAACACTCTTGGAGGACCACACCTGTGGAGCGTTGAGAACCAAGTTTGAACCGAGTCTAGTCCTCCCTGAGCTGGAGGTCAGAGGGACTGAGGACGCTGGAATGTTGGCCCTAGAGAATTATTAAGTATTATTGACAATAGATTATTAAGTATGAATGAAGACCCCAATCTTCCCCGTCGTTCATGAGGACACCCACCAGAGGCACTGCGTGCTGTAGCGCCTTCCCCTGGAGAGCACAGGAACCCACGCTCCATTCTTCTCTCCGTGGTGTCACTAGAGTGCACGCAGCCCCCTCGGGGATCTGCTGCCGCTGCTGGGGACTCTGAAGAGACACATCAGGGCTCCTCAGGCTTGTCGGCCCTCCCATGCCCGTGCCCTGTGAGGACGTGCGGGGCTGAGCGTGGCCGTGAGTTCTGGGTGAAGTCATTCACCAGCCCCCGCGGTCGCTCGTCAGCCAGCCCCCAGCGGGACTGGAAACAACTTGTCTCCATGGGTTCGGGCCGCTGCAACCAATGCCAACGAACTTGGGCGGCTTCTAGCCTTGGTGCGTGACCTAGGTCTCGGAATGACTTTTGGTCAGTCTTGGTTGAATCACCCAGGTTCCTCCGGGGCTGTCCTGGGCTGGGCTGGGTTGGAGTGGAGTTTGAGTTCAAGGAGGAGATGGTTGCTCTGACGGGGGCTGGGAGCTGTTTCACTGAAATCTGATAAGCAACCAGGTGACATCATGGTTTAGGACGCTGGTGCGGGGTGTGAGAAGACCGCTCCCAGTACTCACCGGGCACAGTGCGTTACCACCTGCTGGGCCACAAAGGGAAGGAGTGGTTGGCTTTTATGACCAGAGGCCTCACCTGCAGAGTGAAGGGCACCGAGGACCGGGAGGCAATCAGGAGACTGTTTTGAAAGTTTCCTGGATCTCCTTGGGTCAGTGTGTCCTCAGGTCAGCAGGCTTCGGGGAAGGCTTCCGGAGCGCCCCCTCCCACCCCATGCCGACGCCACTGCTCGGGGTCTCCAGCCCCTAGCAGCTGCGTGGCCAGCACCTCGCTCAGTGCATGTAGTCAGGAGGCGACAGGAGGGTGGCAATGTGACTTGTATGTAATTACTGACAGCCACTGTGATCAAACCAAGATTAAATGATCACCCCAGACAAAAGCAAATTAGTACTAAATCCCACATGAAATGCAGCCAAACCCATTAAATTACATCTCTTCTCAGACATCCTCTTCTCCTGGGAAAAGGGCTTTTTGTTTTTTGTGTTTTTTTTTTTTTCCAAATGACACCTGCTGGGATTGGTGACTTAGCCCAGGTCACTGGCCATGCTCACTGGTGCCTCCCCTGAACTTCTGGGCTTTGGGGAAAGGTTCTTGCACTGGCTTTGGGGAAGACACCGTGGAGGAGGGCAGAGCCGGGTTCTGGAGGGGCTCCTTTGTGTGACCCACCGGCCTTTCAAATCGGATATTTGATGTGGTTTTCCAATTTTTATTAAAAAATTTTTTCTTTTATATTCTATGTTTTGAAAAAAAAAAAAATTGACCAACAGAAAATATTTGATGAGGTGATGTCGCCGAGGGCCTAGAACCACACGGAACAGACCTCCTGGTGCCCAGCTCTGTTTGATCACCGGCTGCGCCCTTACTTTAAGCCCCGCAGTCACAGGGGTGCGGCAGTTACCTTCCCGAGAACAAGCTTCTCGCCTGAGGGGTGCAGAACTCCGGAAGAGGCAGGGAGAGCGTTTGTTCCAGGTTCCAAGCCTTTGAAGTTGATGGTTGCGATGAAAACCTTTTCATTCCCTGCAGAAAGCCATGTGTGTGAGCTCGTGTTTGCCTGGGCGTCAGGTGTCCACGTGAGCACAGGCGAG
Source organism: Mustela nigripes (assembly GCF_022355385.1). Lineage (NCBI taxonomy): Eukaryota > Metazoa > Chordata > Mammalia > Carnivora > Mustelidae > Mustela > Mustela nigripes. The sequence goes on along the minus strand of NC_081562.1, from coordinate 112,657,862 downwards.
TCTGTTGGGGCGCGGCGCGGCGTGGAGAATGCGGGGGGGTTTGGGGTACGGGCTCTGCACTCAGGTAAGCAATTTGAAGGAAGAAAAGGGGTTCAGCAAAGGGCAGAACTCCCTTTGGAAGTCATTTACTTTAGTCAACAAGCTTTAGGCTTGTTTGTTGAATCCCTTGGACTCTGCTAAGGTCCTTCCAGAGATGGGTGGTGAGTGAGACCCGGGGTGCCTGGACTCCTTCCCTGTCCCCACTGCCAACCAGTAAAGCCCTGGTTTTAACTGCTTCACGTGCGTTGGGCAAGTTGTGACTCTAGTGGCTTGGGATCCTCATCCGTACGATGGATACAACAGTAGCATAGGGCACCACAGATGAACACAGCAGGTTCAGAACGGTGGCTAGAACAGTTAGCGCTCAATAAAGGTGAACAATCACTTATCATGCTGGGAAGATTTCATCTGAAAAATGGTTTCCATGGCTAATGATTTCTGAAAGACACCCTCTAGTCTAAACCCCTTCTTTGCCAGACGAGGACCTCATAACCCATCCAACTTAAGTCTTTACCCAGGACTAGGCAACTACTTTGTGAGCCACAAAAATGGGCCTAGCAGGAGGGTCTCCAGGCTCTTTCTGCTGCAAGCAACAGAGCCTGAGGGCCATCGCCACTTACTAAGAGAATCTCTCATCAGCCTCAAGCCCCTGGAAGGCAGGGAGACGGTTTTACAGTGGAGACCCTCTGTGTCCCAAGTCCCGCACGGCCCCAGCACTAACAGGCATTTGAGAGACATCTGCCGAACAGAGGTGAAGGCTTCGACCAGGGTCAGTTGGCTGGGCTAGATGCAGGCTTTCTGGGAAGCAGAAGGTGGCAGAAGGCTTGGTCCCAGAAGTGGCGCCTCGTGTGTGGTAGGGGGGATGGGGCAGGAGGGCTCATGACACGGCGGCCACCGACCACAGGGGTCCAGCGTCTCGGCGTGAACCAGCGCTCTCGAGGTCCAGCCCTGACTCAGAGTGCCACCGACGTCGACCCCGGCGGTGTTTCTGCATTTGTATGAGGGAGAGAGCAGACAGCTCCTGACCTGTCTCTGAAGGAGTATGGAGGTGACCCAAGGCACCTCACCCAGGACCAAGCCTTGTATGCCCGGAGGAGGCCACCTTTGATGACCCGGAGAAGGGAAGGGAAGACCTTGGAAAGGAGCTTTGATCAGGATGGGGAAGGGGCGGAGAGAATGGTGTGCTGTGGTCCAAGGGAGCCCCAGGGGAAGTCCAAGGGCAGAGGAAGGAGGGACCGGGAGTTGCTCAGTTCCGAGATTTCCCCCCCTGGGGTGCTCGAGGGCGGGCCATGGGGCAGCTCCGTGGGTGAGCGAGAAGAAGGCGTTTGCCCGAGGCCTGACACGTGGTGGGGGATGAGCCCGGGATGGGGTCTGCCCCAGGGGCCTGACATCCCACCCCCTGCCTTGCCCCGAGCCCCACACGTCCCTGGCATCGTGCCTGCTCTGAGTTCTTGATGAACAAGGGGTGAGAGAAAGCTGGGACCGCTCCTTTGTGAGGACGCCCGCGGAGATCAGCCTCCTGGCCGTCTCTGGGCAACCAGGTGGCACCAGAAAGCTGTCCCTCCCCTGCCTGCTGGGAGCCTGGCACGTCTCCGTCTGCGGCTCTAGGGAGCAGCGGCTTTGGCTCCCTGAGAAGTCGGGGTCTCAGCAGCCCCCGTCCCAGACCTAACAGTGCGGAGGACCCTGGGAAGGAGGGTGCGGGGCAGGCGCTGCTTCCACACCAGGGATGAGATGGCGGATGCTCCGCGCGAGGACGCCTGAGCGGGACCCGTCATGTGGGCCCCGCTGCTCGCTTCCCCCCAACTCCTTTCCAAAATGAAACAGGGAGCCCCTGAACAATGGCCCCTCCCTCTCACCTACTTATCTGTCGTCCCTCTACTATCTCCCCGTCGTCTGTCCTCTGTTATCTGTCTATTATCTACATGTCTGTTTGTCCGTCTGGTACACCTGGAGGAAAGAATTTCAAATGCATCACAGGGAAAATACTATGCAGCTTGAGGAAACAAACACACAAAATGACCATGAACCCAAATACCGAGACCTGGTTCACAACACGTTAGTTCTAAAAGGAGGTTGTTCTGTGGCCGCGTGTATGTGCAAGACAAGAAGAGAATAACGTGTGAAAAAGCCCGACAGCTGCTCTCTGATCGTGCCCGGAAGCCGGTCAGGCTGGAGAGTGTGGCCCGTGTGCTGGGAGGGGCGGGGGGCTGAGCAGAGCTCCCCTGAGGAAGCAGAAGGTTACTCACGCTGTAGTAGGAGGGGGCGGGGTGGAGGGAAAGCTCTGCTCTCTTTTTGAGATGCCAGAAAGTAATCAGATAGACCCAAAAAAAAAAAAAAAAAAAAAAGAAAAAAGAAAGAAAGCAAGCAAGCTCTTAAGGAAAAGCTAAAGGCTAGAGATCTTTAAAAACCAAATCATTGTTCCCTGTGTTAACTGGGGAGCACAGACATTCAAACACACAGATGAGGAACCTGGAATGAAAGTAGGGGAACTAGTACAGCCCCAGTAAAGAGACGGGTGTAGATGCGGCACAGAGAGAGTCAAGCGAGAGTCAGGGCAGCTTGTCCCCGACGTTCCCGACAAATGGGAGCATACTGGTGGACTCGGGTGAATACGGGTGAGCGGACGGGATGGTGCGGGCTTCCTGGCGATGGGCGATGGCTTCTGGAGAAACGCTTCCCAAGGATTTCACGAATGTGCCCCGAGGACCGTGTGTGTACCAAATGCATTTGCCGAGTTGCCCAATTTAAAATGCAGAACTGGGGGACCTGGTGACTTGGTCGGTTGAGTGTCTGACTCTTGATTTTGGCTCAGGTCAGGATCCCAGGGTTGTGGGAGGGACCCCCGTGTCAGCTCTGCTCTGGGGGCGGAGTCTGCTTGAGAGTCTCTCTCTCTCTCTCTCTCTCTCTCTCTCTCGGCCCCTTCCCCGCTCTCTCTTTTTCTCTCTCTCTCAAAACGAATTCTATCTCTGTCTCTATAGATCCATACGACATGCAAAACTGACTGCTATCCGGTAAGCGTGTGCCGGAGCCAGGCAGCGGGTGAGAGGCGGGGCGCCCGCGGAAACGCCAGCTCCTTCTGGCACTTTCCACGGCCTTACCTGCCTTGCTGCCCTTCGGCACCCGGGGCGCGGCTGCCTGGGGAGGGCCCTGGCTGCCAGCTCTGACAGGCCACCACAGGTGGCCGGAGCCGCGTGTGGCTGCTTTCAGGGGCACAGGAGGGACAGCTGAAGGCCTGAGACATGAGGACGGGCTGAGGAAGGGAACCTGAATTCCAGGTCCCAGCTGCGCCACGAACGGGTTCTGTCCTGTGTCTGAGCCCCGCTCACCTCTTCTGCAAAACAGGAACCAACTACTGAGTGACTAAGAGATGAGGTCACATGTTGGAACCCTTGGAAGGTCAGCCAGTGTGGCCTGGTCAGACGGAGGGTGGCCACCTGAGGTGACGGAGCCGCGCCAACACCCCATTACCATGATCAGCCTTGCTGATGCCCCATTATTGGGCCCTCCGTGGGGAGACTGGGGGGAATATCAGGCCCACTTCCCCCGCTGAAACTGGGCCATCAGGGGCCGTCCCCTAGGGGATGACGGAGCCTTTCCGGCAGGAGTCACAGGGAGCCGCCCTTCCCCCTCCCCCAGGTGTGTGTCACCCAGGCCGTGCCCAGGTTGGGCAATGGGCTTGTCTGGCGGGGACAGGGCGGGCCCTGCTCACCCGGTCCCAGGATCTGACCTGGTTAAGGCCACTGCCCTCTGTCTGTGCCTCCGTGGAGCTCCCGGGACAGGCAGGGGGTAGGAGTGGGGGTGGACTGAGGCCCCATCCTGTTTCGCCAAGGTCCAGCACCCTGCGTCCTGTCCTGAGAATATAGAAGTTCCTTCCACCAGGGTTGGTAGCGATGGGGGCAGGCTCCTCCTTAACCCAAGCACCGGGATCCCTGGGCTTAGGGAGTGCCATGTCCAGCGTTACCTCCATCTGCATGGTTACGGCTTGTGGGGGTCAAATCTCTTCCCCCATGCCCGTTTAGGACCCACATAGTCTACAACTTTGCTCATCAAAGGGGCCCAGAGTTTCCCTAAATGTGATTACTTAACACAGAGCCGACCTCCCCTAAAGGCTTCCTTGGTGACACTCAACGATCCCAAATTGCAAATTGAAAAAAAATTCAAGACCTGATCAAGTCCTGGACAAGTCTGAGACGCTGGCAGGGCCTTCCCTCGGATCTAAGAGGAAGGGGAGAGGGAACCCCGCAGAGGCGCCCCGCGCAGGCCCCGAGGTCGCAGTGGGGGGTGCTCAGGCCTCCTCTGCCGCGGAAACCCAGGATTTTAAATTTGATTCTGTGATTTTCTTAATTCCCGTCTTAGAAATGAAAGCTTTGTGACGCCTGAGATTGTGAGGAACATAAATGAGTCATTCCAGAAATGGTCCTTTCCAAGGGACGGCTGCTGATCTCTTACACACGCACACGCGTGCACACGCACGTGTGCACAGACTCACACTGACTGTCCATCTCTTCCTTCTCGTGTTAGTTCCGTTTCCTGCCTCTCGGCACCCCCCACCGCTCACGGCCTAGACCTGCGACCCTGCTCCTGTAAGCCCAGTACGGCTTTGCCTGCAGGACGTGCGCCACATTTCTCACACAAAGGCTGCCGCACGCGCCCTGTTCACAAGCAGCCTGGGCCCATGCCCATCTCTTGGCGTCCTCTCTGCCGTTAGAGCGTTCCGCGAACATTTGCCACCCAGACTGGGTATAAAAGGATACCTCGTCATCACTTTAATTTGTACGTCTCCATCTCCTGCCGAACTGCGGGGTCCCTCAGTGTGTGTTTGGACATTTGGATCTGCTCCTCTGTGACCTGCATTCGGATCCTTGGCTGGTGTTGCTATTTTATTGTGGTTTTTTGAAAAATTCAAGAGCTCTTCATTCATATAGTAAATCATTGGCCCATTGTTTGTTCCTCCAGATCTGTCCCCCGCCAACAATATAGTATTTTTTTTTTAAAGATTATGTTTATTTGACAGACAGAGATCACAAGCAGGCAGAGAGGCAGGCAGAGAGAGAGGGGGAAGCAGGCTCCCTGCTGAGCAGAGAACCCAATGCGGGGCTCGATCCCAGGACCCTGGGATCATGAACTGAGCTGAAGGCAGAGGCTTAACCCATTGAACCACCCAGGCACCCCTAGGGTTTTATTTTGTAAGTAGAAAGGAAGTCCACAGGCGATCAGTCTGGTGTGATAAGGCATCTTCAGAACATTCGGGACCCAGGGCTCTGTAACTCCGTCTCTACTTCTACACCACCTCCTGACCCAAGGGGGTAGGTCAAGGCCTCGTCTCAAGCCTGAATCCTGCACAGCCCAATTCTGGAAAATGCTGGAGAAAGGCAAGCTCCTCTCTTCCCAGGGGCTGCCCACAATTCATTTGCTTACATCTTTTTGGCCAGAAACTATTTGCCTAATTATATTAGAGCAAGGGAAGTTGGAAATGTTTTCTTGGCCGTCTCCAGATGGCCACGTTTCCTGGGAGAAATAACGTGTTTTATGGCATCCGTTTTGCTTAGAACAGCTGTTGGCGTAAACAGGTTGTCTTCCCCACGACATCCCAAAGAAGCTGTTTGCGTTCTCAGCATGACCAAGGCTTCAAATGAGATATTTAATTTCTTCTTCTAAGGTCTGACACTAAAAATACGGTGGCCTACAGAGGAGACACCAACTTCTTGTTGTTGACCGTCACTGTTTGCCACTCATGGAACAGCGTACTCTTTGACGTCGTCAGTATTATTTTTAGCATAGTCTTTTCTAATGTTGGCGTTTCCAGAATTATGTAAATGTAGTTCTGCCATCCCCCCTCTGACTTGGGGCGCCCGTCTGCTGGCATTTCCTTAGTCAGAGCTAAACTCCCTGAAGGCTGCCTCTGTCCCCGCGTCGCAGCCGTTAATACGGGTGTGATAGTGGCTGTTTATTTTCTCCTCTAACAGGTGGATTATTTCTCTGTGTCCTGGTCTTTCTGACACCATGGGGAAGAAGCCATAATTAGCTTCTGGTTTGGGGGCTCCCTTCTTCCCTCTCCTGTTACTAGCTGTCTCTCCAGGGCTAGAGACCCCACCTTTCCTACCTATCTCCTGGCCCCCCATCCCCCCCCCAGACTGCCTTCTCCAAGCTCTAGCAGCTGGGCCCGCCCTTCCACTACTCCCCTGTGCTGTGCCTGCCCCCAGGGATTCCAAAGGTCAGTCCCTGGTCTGGTGCCTGACGGTGCTGGGGAGCGTTCAGCTACCTACTGAGAGAGGAGTTCATATAAACTTGTCAACTGTTTTTTCTCTAGAAGGCCATTCTTAATTTTTTGGTGAATGGTAGGTGAAGGAAAAGATCATTTTAAGAAAATGCCCTTCCTACCTGGGCAAGATAAAATGTGGATGGTTTGGTAGTGTCAGTTGTGAGTGTGGATGTGTGTGTGTTCAAGCCAGCACAGGAGAGCGAGATGGGGTGGGAGGTTGTCACAAACATTCTGGAATGTTCTGCCCGGCAACACAGGACGTTATGACCCACTTTGTATGGTCATTTCCACAGTGGGGAGGGCATGTTTGCACAGAGACCCGATTAGCCTGCTGCCTGGCTCCCCTCGGGGCAAACGGGAAGGCGGAGGAGTGGAGAGATGGCGGAAAGGTGTCCTGCGTTCTCCCAGGGAGCCCAGTGGGTGCAGAGGGGGATCCCGGGGCCAGCACTTTGGGAGCACTGCGACCTAATTCACGCCCTCTGAGCAGGGCAGTGGGATGCGTGGGTGCGCCCCAGTCACTCCTCTGGTCTGTGGCAATGTCCTGGGGCTGCTCCCTCCCTCATTTCTTGCCAGATGGATGCAATGAAGGAGGCGGGGAGGAGCTGAGGCTGGTGAGTCTGCGGGAATGAATGGCGGCTCTGAGCCCTGTTCAGGCCGCGGCAATCCTGACGCCTTAGGGTCTCGCCTGAATCTACCGCACCTACGGACGTGGTAGAAGTGCCGCGCACCATCTCAGAGCCATTGATTTATTACTGCTTTTCTTTAAATTTATATATACTCTTTTTTTAAATTTAAAACTTTATTTTAAATTAAATTAAAAAGTAAATTTAAAATTACTTTTCTTTAAATTAAAAAAAATTTTTTTTTGAGAGAGAGAGAGAGAGGGCGAGCACATGGACGACAAGGGAGGAGCAGAGGGAGAGGGAATCTTGAGTAGACGCTGCTGAGCACAGAGCCTGACTCGGGGCTCCATCCCGAGCTCACGACCCTGAGATCATGACCTGCCTGAGCTCCCCAGGTGCCTGGATTTTTGACTTTTTTTTTTTTTTTTTTAAGATTTTATTTATTTCTTTGACAGACAGAGATCACAAGTAGGCAGAGAGGCAGGCAGAGAGAGAGGAGGAAGCAGGCTCCCTGCTGAGCAGAGAGCCCGATGCGGGGCTCGATCCCAGAACTCTGGGATCATGACCTGAACTGAAGGCAGAGGCTTTAACCCGCTGAGCCACCCAGGTGCCCCAATTTTTGACTGTTTTTACATGATTAGAGTCGCTGATTTCCAAGTTTGGTCAGGTCTCCACCTCCCGTCCCCTGACAATGCTGGCTCTACCTCGTTAGGGCAACACTAGGGGGACATGGAACTGGCCCGCGGGGTGAACACCGAAGCAGATGGGCGGTAGGGGGGCGCGTCCGTGGGGAAAGTGCCCCCCGCCCCACGGTCCAGCGCACGGCGCCCACACCTGCTCTTGGTCCTACGGCCGGCTGGGGCGACGCTAGGACACCACCACGGTCCCGTTTCTCATCTGTCGCTGCTGGACCCACGGTGCACCTCACTGTTGTCCAGAATGGTGGGAAATGGCACACCTGGTGCCTCTTAGATTTCCGGCGCAGGTGGTTAAAGTAAAAATGCTCCGCGTCCTGGGGACAGAGCCTTCCTCTGGGCCAGCGGGGGATCGCGTGGTCCCCGGGCTGCCCGCGTGTGTGCATGTCCTGCCGAGCCCCCGGGCGTGTCTCGGAGAAGCGGCGGGAAGGACAGCGCTTGCCAACCACCCGGCAGGTCTGGGCAAACTGTGGGCCCCGCCGGCACAGCCGCCCCCTCTCTCCCCAGGACCCGGAGCCCCCTTGCTTGGAGCGGCCGCGCCGGGGCCCCCCGCGGCCCCCCCCCCCCCCCCCCCCCCCAGCAAGCGGTGCTGAGGGCACAGCCATCCGACGCAAAGCCGCTCGTCTGAACGCGAGCCCACGACAGTGGGGCCTCCCCCCTTTTCCCCGTGACCCACTGCAGCCCGAGGATCCCGCCTTTGCTTGGACAAGGATCTAAACGTAAAGATGAGGGGCGCCGGGCTGGCTCGGGGGTTCAGCCTCTGACTCTTGATTTCACTCAGGGCATGATCTCAGGGTTGTGGGATTGAGCCTCCACGCTCTGCTGGAAATTCTCTCTCGCCCCCTCTCTGTGCCCCTCTGCCCGTGCGTGCGTGCTCTCTCTCTCTCTCTGAAACAAATAAATAATTCTTAATAAAATAAAATAAATAAAATGGAAAGGTGATCTCTGACTTCTGAGCCTTCAACATGTGAGCGTTTGCTGCGGAATGAGGGTCACCTACCAAAGTCACTGGACACCGGGAGCACCTGCTCACGGCAGGGATAGGAGCAGGAGTGGGGAGTGAGCCTGACACGGTGCCCAGCGTCGGTGAGGCCTGGTGCTTCACTGGCCTCAGACTTCCCTGAGGACTGGGAGCAGCCACTGGGTGGCTCAGGGCTGTCTGTCCATTGGCCTGCGAGCACCTGCCTGCAGGAAGCCAGGGTCTGGTGAGGGGCCTTACGGGGAGCCGACAGCTGGGTGATGGGCACCAAGACAGTGGGGCTCCTGAGCCCGTCCCGAGCCAGTGCCTTTCCTGTGGCTCCGGTGGGCTTCACCCTTCTAAGGCAGGGGTGGGGTCCTCCTATGCTGAGGTCACCAGCATCAGGCCATGTGGCCTCTGCCCTGGGAGGCCAGGACGACGCCCACAGCTCCCAGGTGCCAAGGCCAGCGGCTCCATGGGCGTGACTTGAGTTTCAGGTTCTGGACACTGTGGGGACTCCGGAGGGCCCGCCGGCCGTGAAGGCAGCCCAGTGGCTCACCGGCTCACCGTTTCTCCTGCTCACCACCCACAAAGGGCCTGATGGAGGGCAGGTTCTGGGATCCGGCTCCGGGAGCTCTGGGCGCAGACAGCCTCACACGGACACCCAGGGAGCTCCAGGCAAGCTGGGGGGAGGTGCCCACCCCAAAGACTGGCTCAGGAGGAAGGGCCTAGCAGGTTCCGGCAAGTCTGAGGAGACAGAGGAGGCCCCCAAACCCGTCCTACTGGTTTCTCAGGAGTACTTGGCTCCTAGAGCCAGCGGGAGAAGGGGGAGGGGAGGGCTGAGTGTGCTTCTGTTCCTGGGGAAGCCGTCAGTAGTGAGGGCCTGAGCCAGAGGCCAGCCACCTCACACGCCGGTGCCCAACACACACACACACGCACACACACGTGCACATACACACACGCGTGCACACACGCACACATGTATGCACACGCAGGGCTACTGCATGAGCAGTGGGGAGTAGGGACCCCCTCCCTGCTGCCTGTGGGGACGGCTGCTTCCTCCCTGATCCCTCCTCAACCCAGGGGGCGGCTGCTCTCACTGGGAGACGTCCCAGCGTCCCAGCGTCCCAGGCAGCAGGGTCGGGGAGATGAACTGAGAGGGGTCAGAGAGGGAGGGAGTCCTGGGCAGGAGGGCTGACCTGCGGCAGGTGACACCAGGAAGGCCCAGGGCTCCTCCAGCCCCCCTGCTGGTCTCCGCGCTGCCCGGCTCTGCTCTCTGTTCTCAGTGGCTCCGGGGGACCTTTCTCAGCCCATCTGGGTCCCCCCCACCCACTCAGACGTGGTCCTTCTATACCCCCCTGGGAGGCAGCCTTTCTTCTCCTTCCTCACACTCCGTGGGGGGGGGGGGGACACGGACACCCCATGGGCTGATGGGAGGGGCCTACGTATGCTTCGTATGATGTGTCTTCCTGTGTGTGCTTCGTACTTGGCCCCCAGGGCTCAGCCGGGGGGCACCAAGCAGGTGACAGTCTCCTAGCCTCAGACTCATCCCTGATGGACACCTTCATCCCACGGACAGGGAGCCCCGCGAGAGGTGTGGCCCCCTGAGGAGACACCCTTGGACGTGAGGGTCCAGCTCCCTCCCACTGCTTCCAAAGAGCCGAGCGGGGCTCTTGCGGAGGAAGAAGGGGACTTCATCCAGCTGGATTAGGTTCTCGTGACGCCTGCCGGGCTATCTATCCTCTTTTCCCTGGCCTGAGTTCAGCTCTCAGACACCCTGTGCTGGTCCCTGGGGAGCAGCGGTCCCCGATGCGGCCGTGCAGTGGACCGGGCACTCACCTGCTGAGGCAGGAGGCCAGGTGGGGAGGAGGAGGGAGTCGTTTCCACTTGGATTCATGCTCTGAGAAGAGAACACACCCATCAGAGACGAAGCAGGGTCCAAAATGGCAGGCCGAGGGTGGGGAGGTACTCACCAGAGCTGCGGCTGCCTCCCCAGTTACTGGGTGGCCTTGGACACAGGCCTGTCCCTCCTGAGACTCCTTCTGTCTCCATGGGGAGAGGGAGTGACAATCATTCTCCCCTTCCAGTCCCATGAGGACACTCGCCAGATGCTCTCTCGAAATACGAGTCTCTGCTCGTTGCGGAACGGCGTTGTTGGGGTCGATGTCCGAGAGCCGACTAATGTCTGGGCCTCGGACTGTTTGATGTGACTAAAACCTGCAGGCAGACGAGTCTAGTTTATCAGTCCCATCGAGAAAGGCGTAATAACAAAATTGAGACTGAGGTCCTCCTCTTCCCGAGTGTTGGTTCACATCAAACACAAACCAGTTTGTTCCCGGAGATGAATTTTACCCTAGCATAATAATGCCTTCCGTTGATCAAAGCTGCTTTCATCTTTGATCTCGAGTGCCCTGATCATAGATGGTGGGCACACTGTCCTATTTTATAGATGAAGATATTAAGACCCAAGTTAAGTTTCCAAATCTGTGATGGAGCTAGAACCAAGAGCTTTCGTCTCCTGATAGCATCTGGAAAGTTCTTCCTTGTTTTCGATGCATCCTCTGACACCAAGGGAAACTAACAAAATGTTAAGCATCTTGGACTTTTAATCACAGTCTTCCTAATAAGGTAAGAAGACGATGTAAAATACAGATTTATATCTTCAAATATCCTTAAGAGCAGGTCCTCTCTGTCGGGAGCCCCACCCGTCCCAGGTCACGTGCGAGGCAGGAGCGTCCCAGGGAGACCACGTTCTCCACCCGACACCGCTGGCGGTTTCACTGAGACCCGGATTGCTCAACGTTTACTGAGGTCTCCGTGCCGTTCCCGCACAGAGATGAAACAGCAATCCTCCATCAAGACTTCGTTGCAAAAGAAGTTAGACGGATGGGACATTGCCCTGTGTAAAAGAAGTTAGATGGATGGGACATTGCCCTGTGTGTCTCTCTCTCCATCTGGGTCCCCTGGCTCGGGAGTGGGCTGGGGAGGCCGATGTGCCCCACCGAGGGAGGTGTTCGTCTGGCTGTCCTCTAGGGAAGGACAGACTCCGTCTGTCTGAGGGGCTGAGCCAGAGAGAGCTGAAATTTATACAGCTCCTCGGGAGAGTGAAGGACCCCATTCCATAGATAGAGGCACAGGTGGTTGGAAGTCCTGGGGATGTGGAGGGACCAAGAGGAGATGTGCTTGAGAAAGATACCCCAGGGATTCCAGTGCCAGCGTCCCCTCAGAGCCTCGGGTCTCACTTGCTAAGGACTTGGGAATAGTCCTTGCGGGCTGAGCTCTTGGTCTACACTCTGCTTCTCAGAGCAGTGGGCAGAGATGGCTTCCTTCCAGAGATCGCAGAAGACTGGGGGCCACATGCTCCCTGGCACCCCCACAGCTCTCAGGCAGGACTCCGCACTCCTCCCCCATGTCCTCACGAAAAGCTTGACCCTAGTGATGGAGCAGCCCAGAGGAATCACGGAACCCGAGGAGAGGTATTCTGGGGGGACAAGAAGCCCCTTCCTCCGAAATCACACATGGAACCTTGGTGTCGTAAACAGCACCACCGGGCGCCGGGTTCTGCGTGCGTCCAGGCCCCTCGCTTGCTCAGAGATGCCAGCAGCAGCGGGCCACATCTTCCATCTATAGATCTGGATGCCACCCTGGGCTGGAAATTTTAAGGATGCCCATGGGTCCACCCTGGTAGAATTCCAAGCAATTCTCCTATATCCGCCTCTACTGGCCTGCCCTGTGGGAGGAGAGCCTGACAGCAGCCCCAGAGGAGCACAGAAAGGAAGGCCAGATAGTCCCCCTCTCCTCCAGGACCTGCTGTGGCCACCAAGGGAGGTTCTCTTTCCCTTCCCAGCCATGGTCTCTGTGAGAAGCTTCCAAGGGGGCACCTCAGCTCTCAGGGCACAGGGAGGCTGGCAGGCCTCTGATGGCCCCCACGCAAGGTTGCTCCAGCATCTCCAGGGCGGGTCCTGCCACTCCAGTTCCTGCATTTCTGGTCTGTCACTGGTCTGTCCCTCCCTGGGAGGAGGATTTCGCCCAAGGACATGGGGAGGGTGGAGAGCCTTACCCCTCCCTCGCTCCAACTGCAGAAAAGGAGGGGGCTCCCAACCCATGGCAAGGCTGCCACAGGAGCTCTGCCCTCACACAGACTGGCCTGCCTGTCCCGGTCCCTAGTCCCCAGCTCGGACGTGAGCCCTTTGAGCCGGTCGGCAGCCAGGTTGGCAGCTCCGTGACAGGTGTGACGACATGGCCGAGGAGTTGTCTGCGGAGCAGGTGGCTGAATTCAAGGCGGCTTTCTCCCGATTTGACAAGAATGGGGACGGCACCATCGACACCCAGGAGCTGGGTGCCGTGATGCAGGCCCTGGGCAAGAATCTGTCAGAAGCGGAGCTAAAGGAGCTCATCGCCCGTGTGGACACGGATGGCGATGGCGTCATCAGCTTCCAGGAGTTCCTGGCAGAGATGGCCAAGAGGATGAAATCCCAGGGCGGCGAGCAGGACATACGGGAGGTCTTCCGTGCCTTCGACCTGGACGGCAACGGCCGCATCAGTGTGGACGAGCTCAAGCAGGCCATGGCCAAGCTGGGCCAGACGCTTTCCCAGGAGGAGCTGGACAGCATGATCCAGGAGGCGGACACAAACAAGGACGGGCAGGTGGACTACGAGGAGTTCCTGCGCATCCTCTCCCAGAAGTGAGGCCCCGCCCCGGCCCGTCTCCTGCTCCTCCTGCCTTCTCGGGGCCTCCGCTTCTGCGGCGGGGAGGTCCGGGGGCGGTCTGGGCGGTGGTGGGGGGGGGATTACCCACTCTCTCTCGGGCCGGGGGTCTGCGCTCTGTGCCCGGCGAGACCTCAGAGCGGCTCCTGTAGAGAAGCGGGGATCCCCCGCCGCACTGGGCTGTCGTGAGGAAACCGGAGGCAATGGAGGTTGAAATAAAAGGAGTGTGAGCTCCGAGGGCGGTGTGTGCCGGTGCTTGAGTGCTTGGTGGGAAGGCGGAAAATCGAAGCCTCCGGATGGCGGTATTTGGGTCTCTTCTGCGCCTCTGACCCCTTTCCTGGGCCACTGGGGAGAACCAGCCTGGTCCGGCCCCACAGTCCTCCCCCAGCGTCTCCCAGAGGCCCGGGGAGGAGAACAGGTGCGGGAGGGGTGCGTCGGGCTGGGAGGGGGCCCGAGAGGCACATTTCTTTGCCTTAAGGTTCTGCTTGAGCTCCCGGGTCCGGACGGGAGGCTGGAGCTGGAGCCTGGGACGGGGACACTGTGCGCGCCACAGACGGTAACGTTAGCATCCTTTGCACATCGCCATCCTCTGCTGCCCCAACCGCGCTCGAACGGGGTTTGTGGCCCTGCAGTGCGGCTGCCCAGGATCAGGCCCCTTGGAGGCTGCCGGTCACAGTTTGCGAGGCTCCCTTCCTCGTCCTGGTTCTCAGGGGGGCGGGCTCAACCCAAGGGCGATCTGCCAGGAGGAAACCGAGTCCCCTGGTGGCACTGGGTTGAGGTCCTGGGGTTGTAGGGGAGGCAGACGAGCCCTAGGCCTCAGGATTCGGAAAGCACACAGGGTTTCCTGGCATCGTCTGCAACCCGCTGTGCGGCCCCGGTGCCGTGCGATGGCGGGCTTTGCTTCCTCCTTCGTGATATGAGCTTTTCCTTTACTTTTGGCGATGACTGACTGTGCCTTATCCTAGCTGTGCCAAGTCAGTGGTTCTCAGCCCAGGGTGGGGAGACAGAGCCAGCTTCCCTGGGGGAGGCGGGGGTATTGCAAAATACCGGCTCCCGCCCTCCCCGCCTGCCCCTCATTCCAGCGAGGGCGGGGGCGAGTGGCAGAGCCTGCCCAGTGCACCCCAGTGAGGCAGGACAGGGACAAATCCGGGGGCGGTGGGGGGGGGGGGGGGCGGGGCGGGGGGGCCCCCGGGGGGGGGGTGGGGGGGGCGGGGGGGGGGGGGGGGGGGGGGGGGGGGGCTGCGGCTCGGATGACATCTTTCCGTTTTCTTTCTCCCATTGGGCATCATCGTAGGTCATTTCAGTCTCCTGTGACCCTCACACGCTTCTATCTCTTTCCCAGCCCTGTCCTCAGATCAAGTCCCCAGGTACGGCCAGACCCCCCCCCCCATCATGAAGCCCAGCAGGTGTCAGACACAGGACAACCCTGTGTCCAAACAGGGTTGAGCACTGGGAGAGCTGGTGGGCTGGGGAGGCTCTGAGGCAGGAAACCTCAGCTCCCCTAAGGTTCTGAGGGAGGCAGGGGACGGACCGGGGAGCAACATGACAGAGGTGTGGGGTCTGGGGGAGGCTCGGATGTGACAATAAGAAGGGGCAAAGGTAGCCACCAGGCCTGCTGTGGTGAGGAAAGGAGTGGTAGCAATACTCCTGGGTCCAGGACGGGGGTGGTTCCCTACAGAAAGTCCCTGTCCCTGACGGACATAGGTCACAGAGGTCTGAGTTTCTAAATTAGTGAGTCCTAAATGCCAAGCTGACCCAAGGTGAAGGTTTCCAGGCTCTGGGTGGAAACAGCTAAAAATAAAGATGTTTCCAACTAGCCTAAATGTATGCCATGTTTAAAATTCTGAGAATACGCTCATTCTGTATTTTCATTCTGTATTTTTTAAATGTGTTTTCTTCCATGAAGCCACTATGATGGCTTGTGATGGTTCTGTGAGGTTTTTGTTTGTTTGTTTGGTTGTTTTTTTCATGTTCTTACTCTGAAAAATGAAGAGTAATTATAAAGTGCCCCCAGTGAATGTGGGTATTTCACTGTCCCCCGGCCCCAAATGTCTGAGAACTGCTGCTGGAGGGGGTGGAGTGTAAAATCGATTTTCTTTCTTTAAAAAAAAAATACAATACCTCCCCCCCAAATATGTGGCTCATGCACAGGAAGAGAAAACTCCCACCATCAACAGCGTTGCGTGTTCAGGACTGCTGTTTGCTGCTGTTTGCTCGGGACAGGGAGGCGAGGGCCCCGGGGGCCGTCCCCCACGCCTTGCCAGCTCGCTGCCCGCTTCGGGGCTGCTAGCTCGTCTGTTCTCTGTGTTTTCAGATGTCTACAAAGAGCCCAGCTCAGCATTATGCAGGCGGCGCTAGAAAGACTGGAGCTGGTGGAGGGTGGGAGAGATGTGAAGCCCTTGGCAGCCCCCGGGGGCTAGGAGGTGGGGCGCCTGAGGTTGCTCCCTCACGAGCTGTTCCTGGGACCAGGGTGTGGGGCCAGAAGGCAGGAACAGAGCAGCAGGAGTGTCTCTCTGTCTATTGCTTCTGAGGACGAACGGGGAATCTGAGGGTCTGGGGAAAGAAGTGACTCACTTCAGGTCTCCCCTGAGGGACAGATGTGTGTGGACCTCAAGGATTCAGAGGCGGCCCCTTCCCCCTCTCCCCCCAGAGCTTCTTCCGTCCTGGACCCTGGCAGCCCCACCGCAAGGAGGAAGGACTCCTCGGGCATGGGGGGTCTGCTGGAGAGGCCTGGTTGGGACCCACAGGAGCATCTTCTGGAAGGCCACGAGGCTGACGACCTTCTGGCTACACCTGGCCTCCAGGAGATGCGCAGAAACAGCCTCAGCAGCGACTTCCCATCTCCTGGAGGACCTTCGAGGGTAGAGTCCAAGTTTGGGAAGCTGCCGGCCCCAATCTAGAGCGCTGGGGAGGACGGGAAGGAGCTCGAGAGGCGTCCCCAGAGCCAACGCAGCCTGGGGTGACTTCAGGGAGAGTCAGTTCCCTGGACGTCCATTTGCCAAGACTGGTTCTGCCCCTCGCCTATTTGCTGGTATTTCCCAATTAAAAAAAAAAAAAAACAAAACAAAAACTTGTTTGTAAAAACACTTTATGAGGATTACGGGGATTCATATTGGATGCAATGGTTCAACACTCTGGAGTATTTCTGTGGCATTTTCCTTGCCCGGTTGAGGGTTTGAGCTTCCTGGAGCTGTTTGGTTTGGTCCATCACCAGGTTCACCTGAACGTCGCCCCAGCACCGGACAAAGATGGACGTTCTCTGTGTCCTGTTCTCATTTGCTCCTGTGTTCGTTTTCGTCCGTTGGGCCCATGACTCGGGGGGACGAGAAAAGCGTCTCTTCAAGACGGAGTAGCCGTGCGGGCCTCCGGCGGCCGGAGTCTACGGGCCGTGGACAGGCAGGTCTGTCTGCTCACAGGTTTTCAGCAGAGGCCGCTGCCTTGGTTCACAGACACGGGCCCGGATAGACAGACGCTTCGGTGTTCGGTTCTGGGCGGTATTCGGTAAAGGCTCGGCCTCTGAAATAGTGACCAGCCACGGACTGGACACTCAGCGGAGCGGAACCCAACTGAGAAGTCTAGTGGGGGAAGTGTTCGGGGAAAGCAAAACTAGTCTGAGCTGAAGCCAAGTCCTCCCCAGACGCTTCAAGACATTCACCAGGACGTGGGTTTTAGATGAATTACTCTACTCCTGGTCAAAACGGCGATTTCAAATTCCACATACTGAATAATACATTTTCTCACTGAATCGTCCCCGGATTTTTGAAAATCCCAAATTACATCCATTCCCGACAGGCCTTTCTTTTCAGGTCCGTAGCAGATGCCTGCTCCTCCAGGAAGCCTTCCAGAACAGGCCTGGCCGGCGGCGAGTCCTACACAGACCCGCCAGAGTGAAGGCTTGACTCTCTCCCTCATTGAGGTGCATCTTGTGTTATAGTTTCTTGTGAATAAGGCCCAGTCTTCTTTCTCAGATCCCCAAATAATAATGCAAACTAGTCCACAATCACACTGGGACCTGCCCTTGAGCCCAGGGTGTGGGGACCCCAGGAGAGTGGCTGGTCAGTCGCGAACCCTCCCCGCGCCTGCCCTGGGTGCCGCGTGCCCCGGCGGGCTCCTTCCCCCATGAGGCCTCACCTCTCCCCCCGCTGGCTTGGATGGGGCCTCTGCATTGTCTGCTCCACAGCTCGAGAAAAGACCGGAGTGACTGAGCAAGAGGCACCTCCCTGCCGTCAGTCTCCCACGTCCAGGATATACATTTCTGAAAGTCCTGCATCGGCCAGGGTGCTCTGGGGACGTAGAGGAGGGATGTAAGAGGACGACTGCTACAGGAATTGGCTCATGTGATTATGGTGGCCGAGCAGTCCCCTGAGCCACCGTGTCGCTCAGCCTGAGTCTGGAAGCCCAAGATCCAGGCGGGCCCCTGTCCTGGCTCAAGAACGGGAGTGACCTCACCCTTCCTCCGCCATTCTGATCTCTGTGGGCCCTGGATGGACTGTTGGTGCCCCTACCCTGGGGAAGGCCACCTCCCCCCCATCCCATACACCCAGCCCTCTGGGGGTCCTGTGGTCCAGCCGAGCTAGACAGCAAGAATGAACCATCATAGGCTCACTCGTTCCTGGTGTGGAAACAGGGAGCGTCCGGGTGGCGTAGGTCACAGGACACCAGAGGTGAGACGTCAGGCCATTGCACCAGCGCTCTTCACAGGGCACTGTCCCCTCTGCCCCCGGATACAGGGCCTGCAGAGCCCAGAGTCGCAGGAAAACATCTAGATAGGACACCTTGTCCCATTTGCTCATAAACTAGTCCAGGTTTTGAGTTTTAGGTCCACAGTGTGGCTGCCAAGCCCCTCTCGTGCTGAACTGCTCAGTTACCCTCCAGAGGGAGCACAGCCCGCCTCTCCCAGCCACCGCCCACCCCCCCAGGAGCACCCCCGCTCCCCCCCCCCCGCCCTTGCTCCTGGTTTTCCTCCATCTGGGAAAGCACCCAGACGCCCCGTTCTGCAAGCTCCTTCTTGCTGATCTGCACTTGTTTACCATCCTCGGGCTCGTCTCCCGGCTCGTCTCCCGCTGCGGACGGCCTCACGCCCAAGGCACTGGCCCCCACCACGCATCTCACCTCCCCCGGTCTAGCCTGTGCCTGCCGTCTTCTGCTTCTGTTTGTTTGTTTTTAAAAAAAATTTAATTAATTTACTTGACACACAGAGAGAGTGAGCACAGGAAGGGAGAGCGGCAGACAGAGGGAGAAGCAGGCTCCCTGCTAGCAAGGAGCCTGAAATCAGGAGCCGAGCTGAAGGCAGACACTTCACCGACGGAGGCCCCCAGGAACCCCTGCACCTGCCTTTGGCTGAAGGCCAGCGACGCCTCCCTCCACCAAACAACGATGCACCCGAGAGCTGCTGAAAAAGGCCATGTGTGGATCCCCCGACATTCTGACCCCCAGAAGGTCTGGAGCACCCCAGGGTTCTGACCCTCAGTTGGCCTGGGGAGACAGATGACCTGACCCTCCAGCGGGGCCAGGGGCCCGGGTTTGAGCATCTGTTTTACGTTCCCAAGTGCTTGCGTGGCCAAGATGGAGAAGCCAAGAGTAAGCAGTGCTGCTTCAGCCGGTCCCCGGAATCCATGACTCCACCAGGGGCCCACCCCCCCAACTCGTCCCTTGCCCCACTGGGCAGATAGGCACGGCCTGTGGGGAGGAATCCGGGGGAGGAGGCACTCGTCTCTACAGGTCTCCACGGTGGGAGGCTGCTGGTTGCACAAGTCGAGTCTGAGTCACTCTGTTTGGGAACAGATGGCGCTGTGTTTGGGGACCTGCCAGCCCCGATACCCACCCTGCCACCCCGAGACACTGGTGCCGGCAGCTTCCCCAGTCTCCTGGAGGAGCCGTGCTTCCCTGCACCAGAGCATGTGGTTGTGACAGCGGTGGTGACATCTGTCCATCCATTCACTTGTTCCGCAGCGTCCTCCTGGACCACCCACCTTCTTACGTACGGGTGTGTGAGGACACAGAAGGAATGTCACACCGGCCTCTGCCCTCTAAGGGAGAGGGATGTGGGCATGAACCACCACATGCGAGGACAGCGGGTAGCAGGTGTCTCTTCGATGGATTCCAGGGTCCTGGGTGTGCCGGGTGAAGGGTGGCCCCGGGCTGGGTGCTGGGGGTGGGGAGCTCTCAGCAGGTGGGAGAACGTTCTTGGCAGAGGAACCTTGAGAGTAGAAGGATGGTGGTGGGGACATGTCATGCCTTTTGGGGGCGTCCCAAAGCCCGGGAGCCAGGGGAGAGCCTGGAGCCCCATGACGGACGGCCCGTGACGGACGGAGTGTGGAAATCCTTTCAAGTACCATTGGAGGCCTTTCCCAGCTCCGTGACCTGGGACAAGTCTGTTACACCCCCTGCCTCAGTTTCCTTGTAAAATGGGGAGGAAATAATGTCTCTGTCGATGTTGCTGTGAGGCCCAAGGGAGCCGTACGGAGAGAGAGCTGGCAGCAGGGGCAGGAGTAGCTTGCTTTAGAGACGCAGCGTAATCTGTGCATTGTTAGTGCGTTGGTTTTTTTTCCAGAAGATCGACTGGAGGCTTGCTGAAGGTTTTTAATCAGAGGAGGTGTGTGGGCACAGCGGTGCTCCTGGAAGGTTATTTCTCCGCAGCGTGCAGGATGAACCAGAGCGGACACCTGGGTCCCCGAGGAGGCACTGAGCCTGAGCTGATAAGGGAAGGGGGCAGGCAGCCGGGCTGGGGGAGCCCCTGCGGCTGGTGAACCCCAGAGGGAGGGCAGGGCTCTGGGTGGGGCTGACTCTGTGTCCCCCTGAGACTGGGGCAGGTGGGGAGGGGCTCAGCCACACCAGGGCAGGACCATGCCTGGGCCGCGAGGCTCGGGAGCTACCCCTGCTCCTGCTGCTGTCAGAGGACCGGCTACCCTTGGACCGGTGAGGCCTCTTGCTGTGCCAAATGGCAAAAACACATTCAGTTCTCAGAATCCTGATGCCACAGGGAGAGCCTCAGGCTCTGGTCGGAACAGGACAGAGTGCACCGCTCATCAAACTCCCCGGGGGGCCTGTCCAGCTTCCAGAAACAGAGGGAAGAAAAGCTCGGGACCCCCTCTGGCCAGGACTGTGGGGGCCAAAACAGAAGTGTCCCTAAGCCTTTCTGTCCACCCACCTCCCTCCAGGAAAGGGCCTGACCCCGACCCCGACACACTCAGTTGTGGGGAAGGGGACTTCTGGGCTACTTCAGGCACCTGCTCCAGGAAAGGGGGGGACGGGAAGAAGAGGGCGGAGGGGAGGGGGGTGTTCACAGGGATCTAGGGCACTCCTGGGGCACTCTTGTGGGGGCGGGTGTGGAAGAGGCTCCGTGGTTCCTTCCTCCTCTCTCTCCCTCCTCTTGGCTCTCCTTTCAACAAACCTGTATAAGGCACGATTGTTCCAGGCACAGCGGTAGGTGTTGCTGACCAAGAAAGTGCCCATCTTGACAGCAGTCTCCATCAGGGACAGGGACACAGGCAGGAGTGCCCGCTGGGGGACCTGTCACCCCCAGGATCTTGGGACTGACCCTGCCGCAGGGAGAGAGGCTGCCAGACAGGACATCTCCACTGGGGCTTGCTGCTGGTCCATGGGGGGCCCTGCAGACACCGGCCGGTGGGCACTCAGGGCTCAGGGCAGAGTTCTGGGCTGGCTGGGGCCGGCTGCTGGACTCCCCTCTTCGGGCACCTTGTCTGCTTGTCTTTCTGCTTGGACACAGATCCGCGCCTTTGCGAGAGGCACTCGGTTGCCCAGACGGCTTGCCCGAGGGGAGAGGGATGGGCTGCCTGAGCAGCCATGTAATCCTCTCTTCTCCCTGTCATTGGAATTCTGGAATTTTCTCTCTAAGGATGAACCTCCTTCCCAGCACCATCACCTTGGGCGGAGCTGCCCTCTGTTGCTGGCCCTGAGAAAGAAGCCCGGGGGCATCGGGGGATGGGGCAGAGACAGCGGGCATGCGGGGGCACCAGGGACAGGCTGCGAAGAAAGTGTCTGCTGCTGTCTAGAGCCCTGGCTTCAGCTGCTCTTCTCATCGCTGGACTCAATTCTGTAGGAAGGAGGAGCCTGCAGATGGCCCTCCTTTCCAGCTCCGGGCACCGTCTTCTAAAGGAAGGGGTGGAGACAGGCTGGGACCTGTTCAGAGAATGATCTAGAAGATCCCGGGGTGGGGGGAGGGTGTCTGCGGGGGCTGCAGGGGGCTGTTGGACCTGAGCAGGGGCTGCTGAATCCCTGAGGAGCATCTTCCCACCCCAGGGACTCAGACCTGCCCCAAGGGGCCCCAGGGCTAAAATCAGGGCTGGGAGTGGGGCTTGGGGGGTGTGCGGAGGGGTTTTGACTCAGCAGGACGGTGCTCCCCAGGGGGCTCCCCAGGCTCTGTGGTTGCTCTGGAGGTGGGGAGGAGATTCGTTCATCTTCCCGCAGGCTTGGCTGTGGGGACACTGGATACTCCTCCCTTTTCTGCTGTTCCGTCATTCCCTAACTGCCCAAGTCAGTCTCAAGGTCCTCGTTTTACTGGAGGTAACGAGATGCACCGCAGATCGGTGTCCTTCCCCGCCCGGCCTCCAGAAACTTAATGACTGGCCTTTCCCTGCCCCAGAGGGCAGAGGCCGTGTGAAATGGGGCAGAGACTGCGGTGAGCCCTGGGGTCCGGGGCTGCTCACTTAGTGGTGATTTGCCTCCGCCGTCCTCAGGGATCACATGCGGGGGGGGGGGGGGGCAAAGCTGTCCGCCTCACAGAGGAGCAGAGAAGGGGGCGCATGGGCTCCTGGGGGCGCCTTCAGTGCAGAGGGTGGCCCCAGTTCTGCGGCTGCATGGGCTCCGGTGGGCTCCCCACACCCCGACTCCCCACCATCTAGGAAAACAAAAGAAGCGCCGGCCAGCGATTACGGTTTGTGCGCCAAAATCACAGCTTAGGACTGAGGGCTCCTGGGTAGACAAAGGTTCGGCTGGAGGGTGCACAGGGCTCCCCGGCCCGGGGGCAGCCCACAGGGAGGACCTGGGAGAAGGGTGGGGACGTGGGTCCCCAGAGGGGCCCGTCTGGAACCCAGCGCCCCCTGCTGCTTTCCCGCCAGACACAGTGAGCCTGGGGTAGGGCTCCCCGGTCTGGAGAAGGACTGGGGCCGCGGATGGCCGGCGGCCGCTCAAGCCTGCGGTCCACAGGGCTGCGCCCCGCTCTCCCCACGCAGTCTTCCTAGACCGGGCTGGGGCCGGGAGGGACAGGAGCGCCCGGCTGGTCCTTGGCAGCAGAGGAGGCAGGACAGTGTGTGTCACCGGCCGCCAGGACAGTGTGTGCCACCCACCGCCAGGACAGGGCGCCTGGGAGGGACGTGTGTGTGCTGGGTGGGGCGGGGTGGGAGCCTCAAGGCCGAGGAGGCCGGCCTGTAGCAGACCAGACTTCCCTTCACCTCCCCGTGCGCTGTCCCTTTTCCCAGGCCACGTGCTCAGGCCACCTTCCCTGGTGGCCCTAGAGAGCTCAGCTTTTGAGTTCTAGAAGAAACAGGCAGTACATCCCGCGAGCTTTGCCGACAACCATGTGTGGGGGGGGCAGGGCGGGGAAGGGAGTGACGTTGACCTTGGCACTGACCTTGCGTTAGATCTTGGGCACAGTCTCTTGGCCCTGGTTTTTCTGTTTGAAAATCATCAAAGAGCGCGATGCCTCTTTCTCTGCAGAGCTGCTGCGGTTGTCAGCGCGGAGATCACTTTGGACCTGCTGACACCCCGTGCAGGGGCAGCTTCACGAGGCAGGGCACTCGCGTGGCTTCCCTCAGGCCCGGGGGGTCCCTGCAGGGGCTGCTCCGAGACCCTGGGCTTAGGACCCAGGCTGGCCATGGTGATTTACTTCTGCAGCTTTGGGCGGAGCCTGAGCGTCCCTGGGGCTGCTCCGCTGCCTTCTCTGGGTTCTCCATGAGGCAGAAGGGGATTTCCTGGCAGGAACCGCCGTGGTGTCCCCCGGGGCCAGTGGGGAGAAATGGTGGAAACGGAGCCTGTTGTCTCTCCCCAAACAGTGCTGGCCCCTTGTTCTGTGCACTGGCAAAAGAGGGGGAAGAAAGTTTTCAGGCCAGAGGATTGTGCTTGTGTGTATGTTGTGATATCACAGGGAGTTACAACAAACCTCTGGGAAGGAAACGGTGGGGCAGAGGGGGAAGGAAGAAACAGAAAAATCAATAATTCAAATGGTCGTTCTGAAAGCACCCCGAAGATCGCTGAAGGCACTGATGGCTGAAGTTTGGGCCCTGACCGCTCCTGGGCCCTGAGCTGAAGTTAGGACACAGAACGACACAACAAAGGGGAGAACAGACCTCCCTTTGGTATCTAGGCAAGACTTGTTAATATGGTTTTGTTTTCAGAACATTGATTGTTACTGTTTCCTCCCATTTGTAGCAAGGAAAGCTGGTTTTCTACTTAATAATTGGACATAATGGGGTCTTTTAGAATAAATACAGAACCAGGAGGTGGAAACACATCCAGCAGAGAAGCATGCAAAAGACACGGAGTCGTGACGGTGGCTCTCTGGGCAGCGACCCAGAGAGGGGGGGACCAAGCACCGCCCCCCACCCAGAACCTGGAGGACAGGACCCAGGGCACCGAGGGGTGGGTCTGACTGTGGTCCCCGAGGATGTGGGCATGAGTGTGGGTGGCTGGGAGCGTGGGGGACACAGAGTAGGAACAGTAGGAACAGAGAAAGGGGGAGAAGATGTCACCTGCAAAGCTGCCCAGGGAGAAGCAGGGGCTCAGGGCTCGAGCTGGAGGCCAAAATGTGGTCACGGCCCAGAGGGGACCCTAAAGACAGAGCTTCCAAATCTTCTGATTCATTTGATCAGAGGTTTTGAAAACTCCCCGGAGGCCTCAGAACTTTTGTTTTTGCTCATCAAGAAAAACCCCGGAGCGGCGTTTGGTCTCATGACCTGTGGCTCTCCTTCTGCCCGGGCCCGGCAGGCAGAGCCGCGGGAAGCCGGGAACACTGGTGTCTGCCCAGTCCAGGAGCGCCAGAGAACCCAGGTGCGCTGCAGTGATGTCAGGACGGATGGACGTCTGGCAGGGGCTCCCAGGACAGACGGACCTGTGGCTGACGCGCTCGGGCTCTGGAACCAGGGCCTTGGGCCAGTCACTTCTGGAAGCTTCAGGCATAAAGAGGAGTGCAGACAGGCACCGGCGGCGTGCTGTGGCCAGGCGTGCCCTGCAGGGCGGCGCTGTCTGCCTCTCGTCCTCCTGCCGGCCTCCAGCATGCGCACGAGCTCGGCGGCCGGCAGCTGGCGGGCCACCCTGGTGCTGAGCAGCCCTTTCTGGTGAGCCTGTCACTCCAGGCGATGGCTGTCCTGCCCAGGCTGGGGTTGGGGTGGGAAGGGGCACGGTGGAGTCTGGGAGGTCCCCCGGGTCCTCCCAGGTGAAACACGGGGACAATTGCTGGGAGGTGGACGCCACCTAGCCCGACACTGAGGCGGCCTCTTGGTAAGATGCAGGAACTAGCAGCATGGGGGAGGGACGAGACATGGGGGCCAATTGCAGGGAGGGGACAGCTCCCCCTGGGGCTCAGGATGGCCGGAAGCCAGGAGCCTACCCTTGGCCTGCACTTAGCTGAGGGAGGAACATTTCTGAACACAGCAAGCTCTGCTCTGGGGGTGCAGGAGCTGGGGGCCGGGGGGGGGGCAGGGGTGCAGGGCGCGGCCAGCCGGGAAGCCAGTCTGAGGCGTCAAGGTCGCTCGTGTGCAGGAAGGGGGCTCCCGACTGCAGCCGTCCCGGGCCTGAAGCTTTCCTTTCCCACGCCGGTGCAGCGAGGTTGCCGGGGAACGTGCCTTAAGGGAGGTTCATGGCAGCAGCTCCCCGCCATTTCCGCGGCCCCCATGCACTTGGGCAGGGAAGCCATTTAAAAATAAAACCCATACCGAGGTCCGCGGAGGCAGATGGTTACGGTTCGTCCGCATTTATCCCATCAGTTCATCCCGATCAGCTGCGCTCCTCGTCCCGGATCATCTTACAGCAGCGTCCGGCTGCCGCGCGGCCTGCGGCCACCAGGCTCGGTGACAGACCTGTGCCTGCCACTCCGAGCTCGTCCGGGATCGTGACTTCGACTGGCGGCGAATATTCGAAGTCCCCATTTCTTACGTCCGTCCGTGGCATCTTGACACGTCCAGCACGTGTGTCCCCCTTACAGTCCCTTTGGGGCGATGCGCAGCTGCTGAGGGTCACCGTCGGTCTCTCCGAGGGGTCTGCTGCACGTCCGCCATGCTCCCTGAAGCTCCCAGAATACCTAGCCCGAGAGTTTAGGTCAGGCCGTTCCAGCCCCGACCCCTGCAGCCAGCCTCTCCAGCCGTTTCCCCGGGAGGCTGGAGGAGAGAGCAGTTTGCTCACATTATGAAAATAGAGTTAACAGGCCAGAGCAACGGCACCGAGGCATCTGGGGGTGCACATGAATTACAGTCGGGACAAACACACGATGGCAGGCTCCTGGCAGCCACCGCCTCGTCCACCGGTGCGGCCCTGTCGTCTGAAGCAGAGCACGGGTCTTGGGGCACCCATGTCACGTCCTCTGTGCTAAGCGTCACCCGGCTCCACGTTTCTTGGCTGAAGGAGGCTGCCACGCGGGAGCCCCTGCAGAATCGAGGGTTCTAGGTGTGTGACTCAGTCTCCCCAGCTTGGCGACCACACGCGGCCATGGTCTCTGGGCCTTCCGACCCTGCCTGCTGGTGTCAGGCAGGCTCAGGACAGCCCAAGATGAGGCCCTTCTACTGCTTTCGGGGAGCTCTGTCTAACTCTAGCAAGCGCATGGGGAGACTAGTGATCTGAGGCGGAAGAGGGACCCAAAGTAGGCCAGACTGGGTCTGGCTGGCTGTTCCCTGCACCCTGAGTCGGAGTCTGCAGGGCCCTGGATGCATAGCAAAGCGTGGTGGGGGCGCCGGGCGGGCACCGTCTAATCCCTCCCGGGCTCCCCTGCCTGCCAGGACCTGCCTCGGGACCCTTTCTCCTGACTTTGTCTGGGACTCTGGCCTTGGGCTTGGTGCGCCAGTGACTCCATGTCAGTCACTGGATTCTCCTCCAGCTGCCAGCCAGGTGTCCTGACCAGCTTGCCACCACACCGTTGGCTCCCAGAAGGCTCAGAAGCCGGTCTGTGGGCTGGTGGCACTGGGGTTTCCTGCCTGATCAGAGGAGCCTTGTCTCTGCCTTTGGATACAGTTGAGCAAACCTTAAGATGCTGTCAGTCACCAGGAGTAAAGAAAAGGGCCAGTTGTGTGTCAAGTGCCTGGAATGGCATTGGCCTCAGGCCTGGGAAATCAGGGCCGCTGCTCTGAGCTCCTTACTTTGGAGGCCACAGGGGTGTCTCTCCACCTTGTCAAGCCCAGGAGGTCAGGACCCTTCTGGGCCACGTGGTCCTGCCAGCCAGAGCCCCACCCCGTCTTTTAGATCATGTTCCTGGTGCAGAGAAACGTAGAGTTCCCTTCCAGATGACCCTGCACCCACATCCGAGGCCTGTCTGCGTCTGGCCTGGGGGCTGGATCGCTGCCATTCGCACCCTTTGGCCCAAGGAGCAGTGGCTTGTGGGGAGAGGGGGTGTGGGTATGGACAGAACTTGGACAGGCGGACTGGGCACGTGCGAGGGCCCTCCCGGCGCAGGACAGGGCTGTGCAGGAAGCAAAGGGCACAGATTGCAGGCTGGAGGCCAGCAGGAGCGGCGGGGTCGTGGTGGGCACCCGAGAAATGGTCGCTCTCAACATCCTGTTGGTGAACCAGCCTGCTCACGAGTCTGACCAATCTTGTGCTATGGTTCTGCGTCTACAAACCGCATCCACATGGGAGAGAGAGGTGGGGGAGGGGAGGCAGAGCGGGAGGAGAAGATGAGAGAGCTGCTCCTGCACCTGCCGTGTCGGGGGAGTTGTGTGGAGTGTAGCCAGAAGCAGGCCGAGCTGGGGCCAGAGACGCCGGGCCCATCTCTCCAGGTGGCGGCTCTACCGCCATAGGGGGTGGGCAAGTCAGTCCCTGGCGGTAAGACCAAGTGTGATTGAGTAAGACCGGGGCAGTCAAGGTCAGCCTATTTGTTCTGTCCGCTGGGATGCACGATTCAGGGAGAGAGGGCGGCAGGCCTCAGGCTCAGACCACAGCCACGTCTGCCCAGTGTTTGTGTGACCTACGCCTCTGTTCTGGGCCCCAGGAGACGAGCCTTGGTTTCTCTTCCTGATACTGCTTATTTGTTCTGTCTGGCTTGGTCCAAACCCCAAGGCTCAGCTGAGTTCCCCCGGGCCAGACTGCCCAGGACTCTCCCCGCTGTAGCCGTAGCCCTGCTGAGCTTTTAGGATTTGAGGGAGTAACCTGTTGCTGTGTAACAAACGATAGGAAAACCTCATGGCTCAAAACCGTCATAAACACAAATTATCTCAGTCTTTTCTGGGAGCAACCTAGCTAGTGGTCCTGAGTCAGCACTTTCCATGAGTCAGGAAGCCAGAGGGTGAGGCTTGAGTCCGTGTTGGAGGGTCTGCCACCAGGAGACCCCCCAAAGTTTGGCCAGCGGGTGTGGGCGGTGGGCAGGGGGCTCAGCTCTGCCTCCTGGGGCCTCTGCGCGGGCTGGCTTGAGCGTCCTAATGGCCCGGCGTCTGGCTTCCTCCGGAGCAGGAGACCCTACACGCAGCAAGCAGAAGGGGCTTGGAAGTCACATGCCGTCCCGTCCGTCTGACTCTGCTGGTGGTGCGGACCAGTGGGGCTGTGCCGTGGGAAGGGACCTGGCACGGTATGAATTCTAGGAGGTGGGGCTCTTCAGGGGCCCTCGGGAGGGCGCGCCCAGGCCTGAGATTCTGGCAGTCTCCTTGACTCCTTGACACAGAGCCGAGATCACTTCGGCATTCTGGTGTGTTCAACAATCACGTTCACGCACATTCTCCGTGTTGGGAGAAGTGGTAGTTCCTGGGGACATCAAGACACAGCCGAATCGCAGACCGGCGGGGAAGGCGATGCTCAGGCTGGACAGTGTTGTGTGTCCCAGGGCGGGGATGCTTACCGGAGCGGGCGGTGGGAACGCTTCGGGGGAGTCAGAGAAGGCTGCCTAGCACAGGGAAGGCCCGCCAGGTCCTGAGGGAGGAAGAGGAAGTCTGCAGGCCGAGGGAGGGAGAGAGGAGAGAGGACTAGCATTCCAGGCGGGCAGACCCTGTGACCAGTGCAGAGCCCAAGCCACCTGGGGCAGGGGCTGGGGGTGGGGGGCTCAGCACGGTCCTCTGAGGATGTCACTTCTCCCATGCGCTCTGATTTTAGAACCTCCCAGAACCAGTGGAAAGTTCCACATCCTTTGAATGTACTGTTAGGCAGGCAGAGGCCCAGGTTGCACTTGTCTGTTATTGCAACAAAGAAGCCTGTTGGAAAGCGCGGGGAGATTAAGCCTGGAGGAGCTGGCTGTGAGTTGGAACAGCAGGAACCACAGAAATAGTTTCCAACCGTGGAAAAGACTGCCTCATGCTCCTTGCCTGGAGGCAAACATGATTTCGGGGTTTCGGGGACTCCTCCCCAGTTGCTCAGATAGGGTGTGCGAGGGTGTGTATCTACACGCCCGTGTGCCATTTCCTTTGTTTTGGAAAAGGGCGCTGCCCCCTGGGGTGAGCACGCGCGCAGGGGTCCGCAGGAGCACACGTGACGACAGGCTTGCCCAGACCCCGAGAGCTTAAAGCCTGTGCTGAGTTTCCACCTACCTCCGCCACCCTCTAAAATGCATGAGACCTTTGATGTTAGGAAAAGTGAGGCTCCAGCTATTTACTTATACGTGTGGTTTGTGAGGTCTGCCCTATGGTCGGCTTCATTGCCATCTGTCTCGGATTGCGTATTCTTTTGGGGCAGAGACTTTGGGCTACGCCCCTCCCTCATGTGCTGTCCCTGGAGAGGGACTGCACGGGAGCATC
This sequence comes from Mustela nigripes, assembly GCF_022355385.1. NCBI lineage: Eukaryota > Metazoa > Chordata > Mammalia > Carnivora > Mustelidae > Mustela > Mustela nigripes. The sequence continues at coordinate 112,628,697 of NC_081562.1, read as the reverse complement.
TGAGACAGGACAGAGAACAGGGGAGGCGGTGGGGGGGGGGCTCCAGCTCCACCTGATGCCTGGCACCCCTGTATCTTCTGAGTTGATGGGCGTGTCACCTGCCCTGCCCCTCCCCCCTGCGCACAGTCCCCCTTGGCATGCTCCGTCCCTCCCCCAGTCATCAGAGATCCCACGTTTCTTGGGCAGTTGGGTGGAAGCTGAGGGCTGAGCTCACACCTGGAAATCCCCCAAGAAGAAGGCAACACACACAGGCAGGCGTAGGCAGGGTGTGCTGGGGGCTGGGGAGGAGTCGGCCTGGGAGAAGACACACAAGGTCAATGCTTGATGGTTGGCAAAGGGAGGTGATGTCAGAGAACACTCTTCCAGCCCTGGAGCAGTTTCCGGGAGTGGAGGGAGGCCTGGCGCCAACCTGTCAAGTCACGTTCAACCGACAGTAGTAGTTGGACCAGCAGGGAGGGGGCCTGGGGGAAGAGAGTACATCCAACCGGCCAGCGGGAGGGGTGCAGCCTGGCCCCCCATCTCACCCTCAACCCTCCTGGGGTGAGGGCCAGGGTCGTATGAAGCCTTTGTGGGGGGGTCATGGTAGCTGGAGGACAGGCCCTGCTTTCTTTGCCCACCAAACGTAGAGGAGGGAAGGCAGAGGTGCAAAGGCAGGGCCTCTGCCCCACGTTGGTGGACCCCAGGCTAGCCAGAAGCAGAGTCCAGCTCCAATCCCACTCAGCTGGGCTAGGACAAACCGAGTTGGGAGCTCCCCTCCCCACCAGGCTGGGGTGTAGCTGCTGACTCTGGTACCTTCTGCCTGCCTTGCCTTTTCCCCTGTGAGTGGAGGAGGACTGGCTTCACACACCTTTATGCCTGAGATCCTGACTCTTCTGGGGCTGGAGGTGCCCTGCTCTGGGTGGCCGGGCCTGGTGTTGGAACCTGACTGGGATCCTGGCCTCTGGACATAGAATTTCTCTAAGCAGGTGTGGTTTAAGAGCAAAGGCTTGTGGCCCAGACATCCAGACACACAGGTCACTTTTCTCTTTGCTGAGCATTTAAATCCGATGTCTTAGAACGTCTACAGTGGTATTCCAATTTTGGTCTCTGTAGATAGGTCTTGAAAGGTATATATTCCTAACTGCACATTTTTTCCTGGGCCCAGGTGATTTCTCTTTTTTCAAAAATAGACTTTTTAAGTACAACTTTAGGTCCACAACTAAATTGGGTGGGAAGTGTGGATTTCCCATTACTCTCTGCTTTCATACGCCCACATCTCCCCTACCAGCAACATCCCCTACCAGAGCGGGGCAGCGGTCAGTGAGCCTACCTTGTCCCATCAGCCAGTCCACAGCTGACATTAGAGCTCACTCCTGGTGTGGCACATTCTATCGGTTTGGACAAATACCCGATGACATGTCTCTACCCTTATAGTATCACACACACTGCCCTAAAAACCCTGTCCCCAACCCACACGCCCTGGCAACCACGGACGGCTGCTGTCTTGCAGTTGTACCTTTTCCAGAATGTCATAAAGCTGGAATCCTATAGTGTGGAGCCTTTTCAGATTCGCTTTTTTCCCTTCGTAACATGCATTGAAGATCCCTCCCTGTCTTTTCGGGGCTTGATAGCTCATCTCTTTTTAGTGCTGGAATATCTTATTTAGGCCTAAATGCACCATAGTTTACTTATTCATCACCAAGAAAAGCATCTTGGCTGTTTCAAAGTTCCGGCAATTAATAAAGCTGCTGTAAGAATCCACGTGCAAGTTTCTGTGTGAATGTGGTCTTCAACGTCTTTGGGTAAACACCAGAACATGACTGTGGGGCCATATGGTGGGTTGTAGTTTGTAGTTTAGTAGGAGATGGCCAAAGGGTCTTCCACATAGCCCCACTATTTTGCGTTCCCAGTGGCGCAGAATGGGTGTTTGGGGTTGCCAGCGGCCTGGGCCTCAGCATTCCAACAGGCTGGAGCAAAATCTTGTTTGAACGTGTGCTTCCCTGATGCTACATGATGGGGAGTATCTTTTCTTGGGCCCGTCCCCGTGTATCTTCTTTGGCGAAGTGTCTAACTAGTTTGTTCATTTTCTTATTGTAAAGTTTGAAGTTTTTGTGGTTGTGGGTTTGGTGTATTTGGGCTAATAGTTCTGTATCAGATGGGGCTTTCGAAAATATTTCCTCCTAGTCTTTAGTCTTTTTATTCCCCTGAGGCAATTTTTTTATTCTATTTTCTGGATTTTCCAAAGTGAGAATCCATACCATGTTTCCCTTAACAAAGTCCTGGTCCGGACAGACTTGAGCAAAGCTTAACTCAAGATCCATAGATAGGTTTGGGGAATATCCCTGAAACCTCCTAATTTGTGTGGATATGTACACACACACACACACACACACACAATTTTTTGGGAGGGAAGAGGGCCCACAGCTTGTATTGGAGTCTCAAAATACTCAGGGTCTAACTTAGATATATCTGAGTGGACCTGAGGAACCACTTACATCTAAGACATCCTCAGACTTGCGGCTGGTTCTGGAGTTGTTCAAATATGCCGGCAACAATCAAAATTCCTTTGGATCTAGGAGACTCTGGAATCCTCTGAAGTGAGGGAGATTTTCTTAGATAGGACACTTCCCTCAGGGGAATCAGGCTCAATGGACAAAGAGACGCTTACTCTTTCATAGGTGTTCTTGAATGCTGCTTGAGAAAAGCCCAAGGAGACTGAGGTATCATGTACCTTGAATCCCTTGGACTTCTGAGCACAATGAAGGCCAGTTTCATCTCTAAGGACAGGCAGGAATTGTAACTGATGAGTATGATGAAGACAAACTGTAAGAGGTCCGCTTTGCCTGCATCTCAGTTACCAAGATTGGCAGATGGAAGCCTTCCTCAACCAGGCATTTGCTGATGTTCGCAAAATTAATTTAGTAATATTACAGTTATATATATATATATATATATACACACTGAATAACTAAGTACTGTGGGAGAGATCTGCATATTGAGAAAAGCATAAACAGAAAGTAGACCGAGCTGCACAGAAGTGACTGGTCACCTGAATCGGTCGAGGAAATGTCCGTCTCAACAGATTCCAGGGTGACCAGACGACAGCGGCTTCCCGCGGACTGCCCGAGTTAATGCAGGTGGATGCCTTTGCTTTCCTGTCCCACCTTGCGTGCACACACACTGAGTTTAAAAAGACCTTCCCAAGCAGAGACTAACTTTGCTCAAAATATATAAGCACACTCACTGAATGAAGTTGGAAAAGAGAAGAAAAATCAGACTTACTTCAACAGAGCCTGAGTAGTTTTAAGGCAAACTGAGAAGAAGTCAGTAAATAGAAACCGATCCTGTGTCTCATGTACATAATGGCTATTGGCTGGATCCATGATTAGAAGTGCTGACCCAAGGAGTTACTAGGAGGGAGGGTTTACAGTGTTCACAAATACAGATGATCAGCCCTCACTCCTACCACCTTCTCCCCGGGATCCTGAATCAGTGAAATGGGTATTTGCAGGAAGAGTTAGGGGTAGGCCCACTTACATTTTTTTTTTTTTAAAGCACCCCTGGTGATTCTGATGCCCGTATTGGTTTGAAAACTACTAGCCGGATCATCAAATGCTCTCAAATATAGATGCAATTTATGAAGTGTTCATTCCATGTAATTATTCAGTTTCCATATAATTATTTTCTCCCTTGTATGAACCAAAAGAAAATAGAGCTTTTGATTAAAAAAAAAAAATCATTCCACTAATAGCACTTAAACTTGTTTCTGTAACTTCAGAAGCTGATCAAGGTAATTTTGGAAGGAATATTCTATATAACATCTCTAGAAATGATCAGAAATCTTGCTTTCTGACTTTTCAGATCACAACGGTTGATGTAACCTCCACTTTTGACTTTGCATTTCCAAACTTAGAAACTGGAGATACTTAAATTAAAATCTGAAATTAATCAGGATGCTTTGCTATTAGCTTTACTAATATTATCTAGAATGTGGCTATAGCGGTCTGCAATCCAATAGCTATTTCTGAGTATACTATTTTCTAAATGGTGTAAGAAATTGACAAAACTTGTCCTCATAATTCAGTCTTTCCCTTACTATTAGTGAATTTCAAGGATTTGTTTATGATTTTTAAAAACTTTTGTGAGGCTTGCTTGCCATTACCTCTTCTACTAAACTAGCACATCCTGGCAAATGTCCCCCAATATCCACCCGTCCAGCCAAGAAAACTTAAGGTGATTATGTGTGTGCTTTTTTTTTTGTTTGTTTAATTGTATAATTCATTTATACAGAGAAATCATTGGATTATCTATTTACAGTCTTTTTCAATTTTCATTTCCACTGGCCAGACCGAGTTCACGTAATAGTCAACATTTACTTGAGTGGATCACCAATATAGATCTGCCATGACACAGGGCTTTAGTTTTCCTTCCTTAAATAATATGCCTCATTTGAACAGAAACACTTTACAGGAAAAGATTCATTAGTCTTTTTTCCCCTCTTGTGAATAAATCCACCCAAACTGATCTAATATGGCCAAATTTTCAACATATTTCATTGTTTCCTTTCAAACCCACAAACCAAGGCAAATAAAAGTCACTTCCCCCAAGCCTTCTACGACTTACTACAGACCCTCAAGTTTAGCTTTTACTATCTCCTTTCATGTTCTGGTGCAACCAGACATTTTTACTTTAAGGCAAAACTACTCACTCTCTTAGGCCCTCTTTTTTTGTGTGTACAGTTTTTCTAAACTTACTATCAGTCAACTGCCTTCCCTCTGAAACATCCAACAAAAACCTTACGGCGTTTTTCTGTCAGTAGTCCCGAATACATGGGAGTCATTTCCCGTGTATTCACCACTCTGACGTGCTACACTTTAAAAATTGCAATGTTCTTAATTGGCTCAAAAACAGTATGGCTTGGTTTCACTTGGTAAAGTTAATATGATTAAAAAAAAGATATATATATATATATATATATACACACACATATATATATATATATATACACACACACATACATACACACACATTTTTAATCAAAGAAGAAAAATAAAGACATGCCAATTTGAAAAGGCAAAGGCATCAAAGTAAAAAAATAAAAGCAGACACTAAAAACTACTTTACAGATTAAAAAAATTAAATAATTGGCAGGTTAAACGGATGAAAAATAAGGAATGTGCAGTGAAAAACAAATATAAGGCATTCCAGTTGATAAAATGGAAAACTTGATGAGTTTTATGCTTTGTTCTCCAAGGACTTTATGTTTCAGTGTAAGTTCTGAAATATCATAAACATACACTGCAGGAAGATTTTAGGTGCCAATGCTACAATTTCAAATCTGCAAACAAAGTTTATCAGAGAAACACTGGTAAAATCCCAGTATTTGCAAAACTTTGGTTTTTGGCAAATATTGTAAATATCACAATTGGCTGGTATTAGAGAATCATGATGAATGCAGGATAAGGAGAAAATCCATTTCATAAATATTTCATTTGATTAAAAATACCAGGTTTGCATGTTCTAAATAATCTGGGGAAAACATCTTAAAAAAAAAAAGGCTACAGTTTAATAGCAATCTGCACGTATCTTTAGCTGCCATTAAAAAAAAAAAAAAAAAAAAAAAAAGGAACAACCACCCAAACCAACCAAAAACATAACAAATGTTAAGACTGGTATTAAGCAGTCCTGCAGTGCTCCGATGCTCACATTATAAGAAAAACAAACTGTACACATTTATAAATAAACAGTCTCCCCACCAGTTAATACACAGAACTTCCTTTACACCAGAGTCTCTTTCCGTTTGCCATCGACCTGGGCTCTGTCTCTCGCCTTTCGGAGGCCAGGCTGTGTTTGGCGAACTTTCGCACTCTTCATGTCCTCTGCTGTGTGCCCTGGGCAGCCGCTCTCTGAAGCGTCTCCAGCGCCTTGGACCTGAGTCACACTAGATGCCGTGGACACCCTTCTCTGGGCTCGGACGTTCCCAGCAGAGGGGCTGTTCTCCTCGCCCTCCTCGTGGAGCTCCGGCAAGCCCTGCGGCTCGGCTGGGCCAGCAGCCTGCTGGAAAGGAGCAATGGCGGCGCGGATGCAGTTGAACCACTGCTGCTTGTGGAACACGTCATTGGCCTGCAGTGTGTGTGACTGGCCCGGGGAGGGGTCTTGGAAGCGAACTCTGAAGATATTTTTAGCTAGAAGAATAAAAAATGTTAAAGACTTTTTAAAAAGTTTATTGAACAATAAAGTCAGCCTACAGTCTTAATATGGGTGGTGGCGTTCCTATGCCAGGCCTGCCCGTTAGGCAGACACATCCAGTAAAGACCACCAGTCACTTATGCGATGCGCCTGCGGGTGTCAGAGCAGCAAAGAACCTGACAACTGTTTCAGGGGCGGAACAGGTAGGTACAGGACAATGAAATCCATTTCGTTAACAACTTTTTGTGTAAGGACAGAATTCTTAAAGATTAAAGCTAAATTCATTTACATTCTGAGTTTCTGTTTATGTAAACTACCTTAAAGCTTGTATTTTTACCTTTATCTGAGTTGCTGAAAGCCCCTCGGAAGGACCCTCCCATCCTCACATCTCCATCCTGCAGGTCTTCCAAGACCAGCTCTTGGACAGGGATTGGCTGCCGATAAACCTGGTAGAAGTGACGCTCATTTCGTGTAACAGGCCGAGTCAAAACCAAGATGTCTTGAAACAGGAATATGTAAAGTTTCTAGAGAAACAAGAAACAAATACATCCTAAATGTGAAACTTTGTGATTTTAAGTGAGTGAAATCCATCCTTACAAATGACCCCATAAAGACCGTGATTTCAAGGCTATGCATGTTCTACTTGGAGAACTTTTCTGATCTCAGATGATATAAAACTTATTTTTATCAGCATGTAACATTAGATTAAGGATTCACCTTTACTCAAAACTGACTAAACTCCATGCACCACAAAGACCTACCAGTAGTAACACACCTGGAAACACCAGTATTGTATACCAGTTTTCTAACAAAATAAGGATTAAAAAAATGCAAGCTGGAAAATGTTAATGGTTCTTCTTGTCCCACAGAAGTGTAAGCTTTATAGAACAATTAGGCTTCATGATAGAAATCAGAGATGTCAGGTTTCAACTTTTTCCAAAAAGAACCTCAACTTATAAATTGGGTCTCTAGGGGCAAACAGGTGATGGGGATGAAGGAGCGCACTTGTGACGAGCACTGGAGGTGTACGGAATTGCCGAGTCACTACATTGTACACTTGAACTTAGTACTACCCTGTATGTTAACAAACTGGAATTAAAATAAAAACCTAAAAAAACCCAAAAAACCCCAAACCCAAATAACTGGGCTTCTTCCTGAAAAGCACCTAATGAAAAAAAAAACCATTCCACTGGGGCGCCTGGGTGGCTCAGTCTGTTAAGTGTCTGACTCTTGGTTTTGGCTCAGGTCATGATCTCAGAGTCATGATATCGAGTCCCATGTCAGGCTCCACGCAGGGCATGGAATCTGCTTGGGATTCTCTCTCTCTCTGCCCCTCCCCCAGCTTGGGTGCTCTCTGTCTCAAATAAATCAATAAATCTTAAAAAGAAAAAATTCCATGCTTACATTTTATTCTAGCAGGTACTTTTATAATTAATATTTAAAAAATTAGTTTGCTTTCATTCAATCTACTGTAGAAATTTGTTTAGTAGTGCTAAAAGCTACTTCCATCACTATATACTCTTTGAAAAATTTTCTGAAGGATATGCTTTTTTATTATAAAACTAGTAATTTATTTAGAAAGGAACTCCTAGCCAAACAAGTTGATCTATGATTCAAAACTAAAAAATAAAGTATAAAATGCTCTCCACCAAGACATTTAAGTCATTCTGTCACAAAAGAAACCAAAGTTTGCTTTATGAAAGCTAAACATGAAATAAGCTATTCTAATATAGCTGTAAAATAAGAGCCGGTGCCCTTCTTTCACTGCCTGATGAACTCACTTTAAAGCCTGCTCCATGACTTAGGCAGAAAAAACTGAACAAGCCAGAAGGATGAAAGAACAGCTTCGGATTAGTGAGTATGAAAATATGCTCACGTGTCCACTTTTATTCTTCAGCTCCCCGTGGCAGAGTAATACTTTGCTCGCTTCAATTCTAGGATCCTTCTGCTTTTCATCTAGATACTCCAGCTTGTCAATGTAATACTGGCATTCTGATTCACCTTTCTTCAAGTTGATATCAGAGAGAACTCCTTGTATTATCAGTATCTAAAAATCAAGAAATCAATGAAGCATTTTCAGCATATTAACTTTACTCTGTTTCCCTGCAGGGCTAAAACATTCTATTAAGATGACTTAAAAGCTTGAAGGGACTCTAGAAATCTGATAGTAGTCAGTCCCTTCATTTTACAGATGAAAAAACAGCCTCAGCTAAATTAGATGATTTGCCCAAAGTTATACAGCTAGCTAGTGGAAGAGAGCAGATATTAGCATCTAGTCTTTTGATTAAAATACAAGTAAGTATACAGTGCGTTTGGTCTCTTTATTGCTTAGTGCATTACTGTATTGGGTACTTAAAAAAAACAACAGAATGTTTCACCATGCTGCCCAATGCCTAAGATTTGAGAGTATCGCTGTACACCTTTCTAAGGCCAGCTAATATACATAAACTTGAAAAACATATGAATCATTTACTGGACTTACAGCTTCCTCCAGAGGCTGAACATCAGGGTGGTCTTTTGGAGTGTGTCTAAGAATTTCTTTTAACAGTAAAGGGTATTTGACCAAACGACTTCGGGGAATATCTAGGAAGCTCCAAAGATCAAGTTTTCGGCTGAAAGGAGACTCAAGACATCGTTGGAGGAAGTCTTGGACTCGTGGATCTTGTTTCTTCTGATCAAGAAGAGCTTTGGCTGCCAGCTGGTTACTACAGTAGCCTTTGTAAGCATTCAAGCCTGGCAACTGAAGAAGAGTAAGAGAAAACATGGTATGATACATGTTTTGTGAAAACAACAAACACAGAATTTACAGCTCATTCTCAAAGTTTAAATAAGCTGTGAAAATTTCCCTGCAGGTGGTAATTGGGGAGGGTAGTGTTCTGAGCCAACATCAGAATGTCCTTTTCTAATTTCCCTGTAATTTGACTAAATCCAACTGAAGACCCATGACTTCTACTTTCTCTCAGCCTCAATTGATGCTAGTCTTTTCTATTCTCAGGGCATCTGAGTTCCTCTACCAGGGGCACCACCACCCTTGAGACTGTGTATGTACTTGACGATCCTTTCTCTAGATTATAAATGTAGAGACGTCTGTCATCACTGAATCCCCAGTGGTCCCTCCTAGAATAGCACCTAGCATCTAGCAGGCACTCAAACGTTAATGGAACAAAACAGATTAACACGGGAATTGTGTCCAAAGAGGAACATATTTTTAAAACAAATAAAATCGTATCATTCATAAAGTATTTTTTTAAGGTAAACACCATAACTTCTCACAGTGTTTACTTGGCATATATGTAAAAAACTATTTTGTGTAAGCAATGCGCTCCATACCCAGTTCACAAGAATGTGACCGATTTGCTCTACTGTTCCACCAGGTTTGGTTGCTTCTCCTATTCTTGCCAGTAAGTCTGAAATGCAAAAAAGGCAGAAATATCAATAACAAATTTATTTAGGAAAATAAAAAATTTATTTATTATTTATTTATTTAAGAAAATAAATAATTTAGCACTAAATCAGAAGTTTATATTTAAAACAACTTGTGTTGGGGTGCCTGAGTGGCTCAGCTGGTTAAGCATCTGGCTCTTGATTTCAGATCATGTCATGATCTCAGGGTCATGAGAAAAAGCCCCATGTCGGGCTCTGTCCTGGGCATGGAACCTGCTTGAGATTCTCTCTCTCCCTCTTCCTCTGCCCCTTCCCACCACACCCAGTTTGCCCTCTCTAAACAACCACCACCACCACAACAACCACCTCCGTTAATGCTGTTCAGATACGAATGAAAATTAAATGGCATCTCTTACCTTCGTGGAGAGGTATGTAAGCATCCAAATCACCAAATATATGGGTGAGTTCCTCTTCTGACATAATAGACAGCTTTAACATAGGGTCATGGTAGGCCTATCAGAAGGGAGAAGTATGTCACCAAAGAGATCAAGCAAATAAAACATGATGAGAGACCTTCCTTGAACGCAAACATGACTAACTATATAAAAGCCACGCGTGGATTCTATTTGTGATACATAAAAGAAACTACTCAAACACATTCTCTTACTGATATTCATATTTGAAGAGATTTGAAGCCATATAAGAAGTTTATAATTTGTGAAATATATTTTTTTACAACTAGGGCATGTGATAAAAAGTTATTTACTGACCTTCCTCGCAAGTTTGAGATCCTCAATTAAATCCTGTTCACCTCGGGACATTTCATATATCGCCTAAAGAGGAAAAAAAAAATCCAGCAAACATTATAGGTCATTCCTTCTTTTGAGAAAGGAAAATTATAGGCAATGGCTATTTATCATTATTTAACTGATGTTTTGAAGAGTGCTTTTTAAAGTGACTCCGTGTGAAAACTATCATTCAGAATGGAATCTCAAATAAGAGGCTGCCATCATGTCTTACAACTTCACTCCATTAGAGTTAACTTTAATGACCACCACTACTCAGAGTGCTGCTGCCCAGCGTGGGTGATGGGTCATGACTGAGATATTAAAGCACAGCTGATTTCTGCCTTAAGCATTAGTTTGCTATTCTTCTGACAAAACACATGTTTAAAACACAGGGACGATTTTTTTTTAAGTATAAGCCAGCTTACCTCTTGTCGTTTGATTTCTTTGGTAGTTAAAGACTCTTTCATATTGACGTCTAACATCTCTGACCATAGGACGCTGCTTCTCCTTTTGGCAGGTGTTGGGACTGTTGATCTGCTTGATAACTTCTGGGCAGAAGCTGGGGATCTGCTGTCACCACGAAGGGTAAATGACTTAAAATTAAAAAAAAAAAAAAAAAAAAAAGAAAGAAAAAGAGGTGAACAAAAGAGAGAGTTAAAGGATATAGTAATTATTCCTTTTTTCTTAAAAAAAAAATAGACAAATTAAAAACAAAGTTCTGAGAATTTCTCAAGCTTCAATCTACCATTCTAAAATATTTATCAGCCAAAATTACATTTCTGGGAATAAAAACTACCTAAGACTGCTTTGATATAAGATGTAACGTAATATAATGGAGTTATATAAATACCATTCTCGTAAAAATATTCCTTACTAGCATGTTAAAAAAAAAACCCCAAAACTTTATGTTCAAATATAACAGTGTAAAACTGTTTGAACAACTCAAAGAAAAATACAAATTTTAGGCTTCTGTACAAAGTCCCCTTACTACATTACTCACCTCTCAGCCCCATCCCTTGCTTACCTGTATTGTTTGACCAAAGCGCCGGACTGCTCCATTTCTTACAGGAGAGATCAAATTTGCCAAGGATGTGACCCGAGCGAGAGGTCGAACTCTTTTATTGCTTGGCTCCTGTAAAAACAAAAACAGATTACACTAAATGTGTATTTAGGTGTAATGGTTTCAAACAAGTTTGGACAAAGTTGAACACTCTCAAAAACCAGTATTTGTACATTATAAAATAGAGAAACATGAAACTCTGAAAATGAATATTGTCCTTTATTGTTAAAATACTAAGAACACTATTGAGTAACCAGTAAACTATTAAAAAAACTAATGGTATGAGAAAGGCCAGCTAAGTATCACTTTGAGAACAGAACAAATATTATCACTGCACAAAAGAAAAACTAAAATGAAAACAAAGACACTAGATTCCAGAATTCTATAGAACTTTTTAGTTTAATATAGAGAGTCACTTTTAAAAAGTACCTTATTATTACGAAAAATTTCAAACACACACAAAAGTGAAAAGTAACAGCATCATGGATCCCAGTACTTATCCCTCGGCTTCCAGCAGTTTTTGGTGTGAGAATTGCTTCACCTATTTTAAAGCCAATCCCAGACATCATATCATTTCATTCTTAAGTACTTCAGTTAGAGAATAGCTTTTAAATAAACCTATCTGCTGCTGGAACGGGCCAACTTGGAAGGAAGAGCATCCCTGTTGTGGGATGTACGCAAGCAGAGGCGGGACAGGGTTAGGAGAGAACTCAGGGTCTGGATCAGACCGACTGGGCCCAAATCCTGGTTCTAGCACTTGCTAGGGAATGTCCTGGGCCTCAGTCTTCTCATATGTGAAATGGGACCAATATCAGACCTTCTCTTCTACAGTTGTTGTGAAGATTAAGTAAGATATGTTTAAGTGGCCTGAACAATGCCTAGAACACATTAAGTTTCTGCTATTACTAACATTCTTAGAGATATTTCCACTTACTACATAAACACTGGGATTTATGAGTAATTAGGTTCTCTTTCAAATATTTAATTTGTTAACTTCAAGGAAAAACAAATACAAGCTGAGAAGAAATAGTTATTCTACACATATTGTCTCAAAAATAATACTTTAGTAAACACATCACTTAATCATTCAAGAATCTCAAAGCTTAACAGATCACATTATTTTAATTTTACTGCTAGGGAAATGGAGGGACAGCATTAGGTGACTCCTACAGCTACTGAAATAAAGAACATCAGGCAGGTCTGTCTTTTTACATGTCTAAGGAATATATTTATTTGTATTTGGTGCTTTTGACAACTGTGGCATACTTGACAAAATAATTCTGATGATAATTCAGAAGGATATATAATTAAAAATAAAGAATAAAATAAAAATAAAATGTAAAAATTACCGTTGAGAAATGACAGATGAAAACTTTTCTTCTAAAAATTCTTTGATATGACTAATGTCATATAAAAAAACTAAGGGGTGAGAAAATGGAGTAAAAATAGTCCTCTTACTACTAATTTAAGAATAAAATGGCAGAAAGAGTTAAAATTCTCTGGAAAGAACCTTCAATGATTTGAATCTTCAATGACGCAAGACCTATTATAACTCCTAAAGATACACATTCATATCAGAAGGGAATGTGACTTACAAAGTAAGGAGACTGGGCAGATAAGGCCTTCAAAGACCAGCTCCGGTCTTTGAAGGCCCTAAGAGGTAGAGTTATAGACCAACTCTCTCCCAACAAAGTAATTAACCCCAAAGTAAAACTTTGAATATAAAACCACTAATGTGCAAATGTTAAATGAACTAAAAAAGAAGCCTTCAAGATATGTAGTAAAATGACACACTGTGTGGCCAAGGACATGTGCGGATGCCTTTACAACACACATCTGTGCAAGACTGAAGTGACACATGCATGCGCAGAAGGTCCGGCAGAAGGCATTCCTTTCTATTTAGTAAAGACAGTACAAAGAGTCTTCTGTTTGAGCAGAGATATAATTACCTCCTCACAAAGTAAGATATGCCAATGCTAACTAGAAACAAAGCAGTTGTCAGAAGGTTCTGTTCTACTTTTTGGAAACACGGGTTAATTCCTCTTCCCTGTTTAAAACGTAACAAATTTGACTTCCTAATAAGTCACAAGATCAGTCATTTCAACTTAACACATCTTTGGAAATGTGCTCTTCCCAGTGAACTTGGAAAGAAAAGTTAGTTTGGATGGGAGGACAAGAGCTTTGGGCCCATTTTATTTTATTTTATTAAAATCAGGTTAATGATAAAAAATTCTTATCTTTATAGGATCAGTTACTGTTCAACTACTTATTTCCTGGTAACTCAAAATTATGTGGTATTTAAAGTTAAGACTACAGAATTAAGATTTAATTGAATGCTAGTTATTATATAACAATTATATAAACAATAAAATGTTAATAAATAATAAAAAGTTAAAAGTAAAAAAAAGTTAGATGTTAAATATATCTAAAACATCTTTCTGAAATTAATACGCAGTCCACTTAGGGTGGTGGGCTGTTTACGGTGAGCAGTATTTGGTAGTTAAATGTGTTCTACAGTTCTTCAGAAAGCCATCTATCTCCCATCTTCACAAAGGACAGTCTTAGTTCATCTGATCTCAACTGTCTTGGTAAGAGTTCCAGGCTAGCTCAGTCACTAGAGCAAAAGACTCTTCAAATGCCCTGGTAAGTAAGTAAGTAAGAGCAGTACTAAATCAGGAATGGGGGGCGGGGTAGCTACCTCTGTACTTTTCACACATGTTTTTGGAGATCCAAAAGTAAAGGACCCACTCCCTCCCTAAAAGGACATATGTGATGAATGTTTAGGAGACACAACACAAACTTTTAGAATATATATTTCAAGAATATGAAAAATTTCAATAACTTAAAAAGTATGATTGAAATGTAAAGCTGAAGATGGTTCACCTCTAACCTTAGGATACGCATACAGTATTTGAGAAAAAATATCACACAGAAGAAATTTCTGTAGCGAAGTGACACAGATTAGGCAGTCACCTATTATATTATAGGGTCACCTTAAAGGACGGCACAAAAATTTCTTTTAAAATACAGGTTAGGATTCCACCTATGTAAGCTACAACCAAAAGGAGTTTTTCTTTAGAGATCCAGATGAACTGTCCAAATGATCTTGGTTTGGTTATTAAGAACCTAAACATTAGCACTGGTCACAAAACTATTTCAAAGACAGAATTTTTTGAGAACTGGTATTACATCCACATTTGCCACTTTGCACACACAGGATGCAGGCACAGTGTTTCGAGGTGAGGAAGGCAGAGAGGGGCAGGAGTCTACCTGTTTCACCATCACAAAAATAAGGCTTACGAGGTTTTACTGCTGCTGTTATTACCAGTCTGCAGTGCTATTAACAGTGTCGTGGCAAATACAAAAAGCTTAAAAAAAGCCAGTGCAGATGGTGAAACTATATACTCTCCTCAAAAGACACTCCGAACATCTAGGAGAATAAACAAGGAATACCAACAAGATTTCCATACACAAGAACTTTCTCCTATAGCCAATCTTCCACCAGGGCCAAAGTTCACAGAGATGGAAAAATACCCCAATACCTTGAACATAGATTTATGTTGTTTATTTTGGCGAGGTTTTAACCAGACTATCTAGTTCAGCCAGGCAATCACATGCATTATTTTGGCGAATCTGTTTTTAGACTGACTTTTTAACCAATTTATTTTGCTAATCCAGTTGTAAACAGAACATTGTTAAGATGCATTCTAAGTCTTTTACTAGGATGTACCTTGCACATAAAAACAAAAACATGGAAAACTTGTGAATACAGTTTTTTTTTTAAAATAAAAAGTTTTTTTCTACTAACGTCATGAAAGAGACTAGGAGGGTCTCTTCTATAGTCAACCAAATCAACACTTAAGAACAAACAAACAAAAAAATAGGGGCTCAGTCAGTAGAACATGAGACTCTTGACCCTGGGGTTATGAGTTTGAGCCCCACAATGGGCATAGAGTTTACTTAAAAAAAAAAATCATAGTTAAAAACAAGAACAAAAAACCCAGTATATATCTGGGTTTATTTGTTTGGGTTATTGGATGCATAATCTCTCATTGGCAAGAACTTTAAAATAAGAAAAAAGAAAAGAAAAAATATTTATAAAAGGATAAAAGAGTTAAAATTACATAGGATTTCTTTGCTTTCTACTTAGAAATAGTCAAATTTAGTCATTTATTTAAAGGCTGTTATTGCTAGTACTAAGAACCTAATAACATTCCTGTGTTTTAAATTTTTGGTATAAATATATGCCAGAAATATGGCTGGTGCCCAATACCAACCAAAAAAGACTAGTTCTTGATGGTCCAAAAGATGATCAGTTTCAGTCTTTACACTGATGACCATGTATGATTTGCCCTACTCAAAGGAAATGCTTACACATTTGAGAAAACTGAAACATAAAAGTAAAAACCAAAACCAAACGGGAAAAACAAAACAAAACAAAACAAAAACCCAAAGCTAAAGTCTACCAAAGGAAAGCACAACTCCTAAAGATGGCAGCACCGGAACTACCAGAAGATGTGTGTACGTCGGATACATGGCTTGCTGAGGCACAGGACAGACCGCGCGTATTGAAAATGTACCATTCGGTAAGTCTGGATGCGAGTACATAACTGCAAGACTATTAGCACAATGTAGATAAGAAGTATCCAGTTAACTGAACGCAGGAACACCAACTGTCCTCAAGGTGATAATGTGGCATATACCATAGAGTAAGCAGTAAAAATAGGAGGATCCATGTAGTATTCGATCAACTGTCAAAATTAAATAAAATGGCACAAAAATCACCTGACTTATTTTTCTAAGTGTTCATAAATACTTTTAAAACCATGACTTCAGACAATTAAAGCAGGAAGGGGAGAAGTAACCGAAATAATGGTTTCATGGTTTAAGTGTTTTAACTTTTTCCTTTCAAAAAAAAGTTGCACACATAAACTTATCAGATATGGAGAGAAAAATAAAAACAAGACAGCATTTCAGTTTCCATCTGTTCACTGGTGTGAAACTTGCACCGAAGGTTTTCTTATTTTCCTTCTACCCCGAAACACAGGTCCTCAGACTAGGTAATAGAAGCGCAAGTTAAAAAGAACAAAGTATTAAGCATCAGAAATGTGACCAATTTAACCAACTTCAGCCGCGTACGCATTTAAAGTCCTTTTTGTATAAAAGTCCGAGTACACTCCGGCTTCGCTGAGTCGAAACCTCATGCCCGCACAGAAATCCGGGTCCGGCCTCGCCACGAAGGCCCGCAGTGCGGTGTAGGGTCACCGTGCTCACAGGCTGGGGGACTCGCCCGGGTCTCGGGAAGCCGCGCACTCACCTCCTGCTCTCTGAAGGTCGGACTGCTGACGTCCAGGACCCGTATGGTCCTCTTGATGGGCAGCAGACCTCCCACCTCGTCATGAGCCACCATGCTGCCCTCGGTGCCCCGCACACCCTCAGTCGCCGGGAGCCGAGCCGCCCTACCGCGCGGCCCCGCGGGCGCACAGGCTTCCCCTCCGAGGCCCCGGCTCCCGGGCGGCCATCCGCCTCCGCGCTCCCTCGCGCCGCCACCGCTCTGCCGCAGCCGCGCGATCCACCCAGACCTCGGGGCTCCGGGGGCGGGGCGGGGCGGGGCGGGGCGGGGCGGGGGCGGAGCTGCGCACACGTGACCCAGCGTGCCGGCCCCGGCCCCCGGCGCTCCCTTTCCTCCTGCAGGCGGCTCCAGGAGACTGCAGGAGCTTGGGGGTTTCTGCAGCCCCTCCAGGCTCGAGGGGACCTTGGGTGCCTGTCCAGGCTTTCCCGGTCTCGGCGGCGTTCCGGAAGGGAACGAACCGCCTGTCCGCGCTACCTGCTCCAGCGCTCGCCACAGACGGGTGTCTTCTCAGACCGTGTCCCCCGGAAGGAGACCCAGCGGCGGCAACCTGACAACTTCTAGTCAGGGGCTGAGAGTCAGGCCCGGTAAGCGCGCGCCCGACAAGCCGGACGATGCGAGGCGCGTCTGGTGCGAGCGCACTCCGCACCGCCCGAGCCGCCGGGCCCTTCCGCGGTCCCCGGGCCGGCCGGCGGTCGGTCAGCCGGCTCTCCCGCAGGGCACATGCCTTCCCGGTGTGCCTCAGAAGCGCGCTTCCCGTGGGACACATGTTTCACACCCTGAACACAAAAAGGCGATTTCTAATAACGGAATCCTGCTCTATTCGGAAATGACTAATCCCGATCGGGTCCTAAAAGAGTCAAAAGGCCGTTTTAGAAAGGTGACTTGCACTTTACTGGTAGAGAAACGAGGTCCACAGCGCTGAGGTAGCTTACCTCAGGTCACACATTAATGACGGCCTCTTCTCCGGAAAAACACCGCTTATGTTGACTTGATAGGCCTGCGGAGCAGCAGACTGTCCCTGTCTTGGAAGGGAGGACTTTATCTTAACTGTACACTACTATGGATGACACAATGCCAGTAATTTGCAAAAAAGTTTCTGTTCTCAGGATTTAATAGGATCAGACAAATCTGAGCAATCTACGGAGAAGGCGCTATTCTAGATATCGTAGACGAGAAATAGATTTCCTATTTGCTCCTAAAGTGCTAACAGACCATTATGTAAACGTAGGCTACCCCAAGAGAGAAGTCAGACAGCTTCTGAAAATTCCCACGTCAGTTGTACAGCTAGCTACCAAGTGCCACAGGCGCTCAGCAGGAGAAGCCGCTTCCAGCAGTCTTCTGAGCAGAGACAGGGCTGGGAAACATGGGACAGAAGACATTGTATGATGTTATTTGACTGGAGCTGGAAGGCCACGTTATGTTCTTCATGGGCCCAAGTAAGGGAAAAGTGCAAGGATCTCCCAGAAGGGCATGAAGGAGTGAGCTCACACATTGCAGTCATGGGCTGTGGGTGAAGACAGATGAGCAGAGGATTTTATTGAGCAGGTGAGAGATAACAGAAGTTATGTTATGTGCAGGCTGATCTATCAGATGGTTTGAAAAACGACTGGCAACATAATACAAAAATCACAATCAGTTACCAAGAAGTTACCCTAAGGTAGGGACAGTGGGAAAGGAAAAGGACACATGCAAGGGGCCACACACTGAAAAGTCAAAGATGCCCACAATTTTAAAGTTAGGAGGAGAACTATTAATGCACATAAAGAAATACGGAAGAATGAGCTTTGAAAGAAAATTCCGAGTTTCATTTTTAGATCTACTGACGTGGTGGAAGAACATGAAAATGAAAATACTGGGCTAGTACTTGGAAATGCTGGACAAAGACTTGAAAGAGGCCAGAGGGCAGACTTGGACTGGGGAGTCACATACACAGGGATCAGAGTGGGAGCTAGGAGTGAATGAGATGCTTGGGAGAGAAAATCTGGACAAAAAGAACAAGGGTCTAAAGATCTAACTTTGGAGAGATGCCAAGGGAAAAAAGACTTATGCAAAAGGAATAGTCAGCAGAAAAGCAACATAGCAAGATGCCAAAGGAAGAAAAGGTGTTAATTACAGCAAAAAGGTTAAGAAGGGTAAGAAAAGCTGCATGGATTTAGTGATTACAAGTTTAATGAGGCCCTGGAGTGTGCTAGTTCAGTGGACTAAAGACAGAGGGTATACCAAGCAGAATAAGTAGGGAGCACAGACTATTTAGAATGACAAATAATCTATAAAAAACAATTTACTAAGGTTTGCAGGATGGTATAACTTCTTATAGGAAGCATTATGCTGCTCTTCTATAAATACCAATGTATTTTGTAGTCAAGATGATAATAATTCATCTTTTTGCTGAGATATTTAAAAAAAAATGGTGATTGGCTATATTTCATCATTTATCCTTTATTACCTGCCCATGCTTGTCACACATAGGCGGATATGTTTGGCTTTAAGGCCGGCTGACGGTGTGGAGAAGCCAGTACTATACAGCGGTGAAGCAGAAGGAGCTAAGCGATGGGCAGAGCCCGTTCCCTGATTCATAACTTATAGGTAAGAACATCGAGCTGCTCAAGCCCTCAAAGAGGAAAGGCTAGAACCCATGAGTCTTGTTCAGTTTCATTGGCTTAAAATGATCCAAGTGAGGCCCATACCTGATGGCCACTGAGTTTCATAAGGGAATACAGTCCTTACACTCAGGGAGAGTAGGGAAGAAGCTGCTAGGGTGATCTCATGGGTCTATTACCTGACATCTCTTTCCAGTGTTTTTCTATTTAGTTCTGAAAGAGGTACGGCCAAAATAGGGATTTCTCTCATTTCTCTCCTTTAGCTGAGGAAAATGTAAAAACTGAAAGCCTACAGGAGCCACAAAGGATTTAATGGTGAGAGTCACAGCACAAAAATCCCAATTCACCCACCCTACAATCTTCATTTCATTTTGAATGTTCAGGGTTGTCTTCCAAATGTAACTGAGACGATTGCAGACAGCATCTTACAAGGCAACGACAAACAGAGGATGTTCAATGAGCACCTGAGTGATGAGCCTGGGAGGATCCTGGCGCCAACAACGCTCCATAAAACCAGAGAGCTGAACGGGTCCTTTGAGGTCATTAACTTCTCCTCCTCTGTTTTCTTAGGAGGAAACTGAAGAACACCAGTGAAAAAAAGAAAGGAAAACAGTGTCCTGTCCCTGTGCTAGAAGCTTCATGCATGTTACTTACTTGGGCAGCTTTATGAAGTGTGTGTTACTAGTACCATCTTACAGATGGAGGAAGCCGGGTCTCAGAGTAAGAAACATGTCCAAAGCTGCAGAGTTAATCAGTGGCCGGACAGGCTTGAGTCTGGTCTGCCAGCTCCTGATACAGCACACCTTCCAGGTAAGATGGGAAATGCACCGCCGTCAGCACACTCGGTGCACACTCGGTGCACACTCGGTGCACACTCGGTGCTCAGTCAGGGCTGGCTGGCCGGCCTTCTGTGAGATGGGTCTCCTGGTCCCAGCTAGTGTTTGTGAAATAAATGGGAACACTTTGCAGAGAAGGAAATCATAAAAAAGTTGAGAGACTATTTGCCCTATAGCCTTTTTATAACAAGGCAAGTAAGTAAAAAGATTATAAAATAGTTCTGCTTCAGTTTTAGAGGCGGTCCTATTTCAATTGTTTAATGTTATTCACAGCTTATTAAGGCATGACTTACAAATATTACTAATTGCATAACTGAAGCACAGATTGGTTAAGTATCTTTTCTTTGCACAGAAAATCTAGAATTTATAAACTTAAAAACTGAGTTTTCTGGGAATAATTAAGCCTGTAAAAGATACCCGTTTTTGGTGAAAATACAGGTTTCCAAAGACCAGTTATAGTTATAACCTCTGTTCTTCTGCTTGTATGGAGCATTTGATGCTTTCTTTCCTAAAATATGAAGAAGGTAAAGAGAACATGGTTTCCCTTCTATAGAGAAAGGCTACTTACCTTTTCTCCTCTTTTTAAGGTGAAATCAGAATTCTGGAATTCAGATAAACTAGAGTTGAAGAATAATCATTACTTTTTCTGGTCTGGATACTGCTTGTTTTTATTTACTTTTGCCCGGAATAATAAGTAATTGGAAATTAGGCGAGGAAAGCCCTATTACAGAAAGAGAAAACAAAGTCTAAGCTCTCTGCTGACCTCTGCAGGATATATTTTGAAATGCAATTCCCAACCTGCTTTCTCTCAACTTTGTAACTATGTTTGTAAGGATCTTATGTAGATGGCTATATCAACAATCTTAATCTGTAGAGAAATATGGATAACAGTACAGATAACATCTGTTTCCTCAGCCCTTGTGTAGCTCTCATGTTTCATATTACTAAATTAAACATGTTTTAAAAGCATATAAGTGTATGAAAGTTGCTACAGTTCACAAGAAATATTTTAAGGGCTTTTTCTAAATACAAGAAAACTAAGTTCCACTTCAAAACTCTAAAATTTGGGGTGCCTGGGTGGCTCAGTCCATTACGTGTGTGCCTTCAGCTCACGTCATGATCCCAGGGTTCTGGGATAAAGCCCCGAAGAGGGCTTCCTCTCATCAGGGGATCTGTTTCTCCCTCTCCCTGCTTGAGTTCTATCTCAAATAAATGAACAAATCTAAGAAAATACAAACAAACAAACAAACAAACAAAAACCTCTAGAATTTAAGATTACAAATAACTACTATGTATTTCACTAAAAACAACTCAGTTTAAAAGAGAATTTTAAATCTTACTAAAGAAGGAAACACTGATTCAAACATGAACCAAAAGAAACTTCTAAAAAACCAAGTTCCAAAATATTTAGGAACTGGTTAAAAACAACAAAAAGGTGGGGCGCCGAGGTAGTTCAGTGGGTCAACTTTTGATTTTGGCTTAGGTCATGATCTCCTGGTTGGGAGATGGAGCCCCACATCCTCTCTGCACTTCCCCCACCCAAATAAATCTTTAAAACAAAACAACAAAAAGGCAGTTACTTGGACTAAATGAACATGAAAGAAGTTGGTAATACAGTTACATATAGATTTGAGTTTTAAAAAATCATTTGGATTAAAAATTTGACTGTCTCCAAGCTTTACTAAGAGCTGGGTTTGGAAAAAGATCAGTTCAGATCTTTATACTATTAACATGACTATCAACAGAATTCCTAATGGGCTAAGAAGTTTGGTATTCTCAAAACCCTGGTCCTTTTCGCAATAATACAAATTGCAAAAAAAAAAAAAATGCGGTATCAGTGCTCTTAGTGGTGACTTTTATCTCAAGGACATAGGGTAGCAAATAACTTCCAGTGTAATATAAGATCACTTAGGCTTGTGTAAGGGGATGTTGAGTGGGATTTTTCTCATGAAAGGAGGTTGAAACTCAGCTAAGGCTCAAATCTGAAGAGTAACGGTCCTATGTCCTGTGCCCATGTTTCCTCAGCTCACTTTTACATCAGTCATGGCTCCAGCAATCGGCTGTTCTAGGTCGCTCTTGCTGTCCACTCTGGGCTCCCTGAGTACTGGAATGGGCCATTTACACAGGTACCATGGGGTAGTCATTGACTAATGGAGCACAGGTGCTGGTGGATAGAAGCTCCCTCCTCAGTCCCTTCACAAGACGGTTCTGCAGTGTATCTTACACGGTTCTTCTGAAGATTCCGGCAAAAATAAGCCTGCTGCCCACAATGGTGACCAGCTTCAATGCAGATACTTGGTATTAGCTGCCTCCTTCTGTTTCAATTCCCCGTCCCTGGGACCAAACCTCAAAAAAGATTGTCAATGAGCTCATGTCTCAGGCTGATTTCTGGAAACGGAGACTGGCCCTGGACACTAGACACACAGAATGAGATTCTGGAACTGGGTCGCTCATTGGAAAAATGGTGGTAAGGTCTGTAGTTATTGATCGGTATGGATGGAATGAAGCAATGGCTCCTACAGGGGTTGTGGCACATGAAAAACATGGGGGGGGGTGGTTAACATTAACTGCAAAGGTTGTAGAGTTGGCTGGCTTCTGTTAATTGCTTTAAAAGCTTTGAAAAAGCAGCTGGTAACTTTCATAATGTTCTCAGAATCATTATGGCAGGAAGGGCCAAGTGGGAGCCCCTGAAATTCTATCCCCTACACTGAAGTCAAGATAATAAATAAAAGCAGTGTTGCATACCAAGGGAAAACACAGAGATAGTCATCAAAATTACAGCAGGCAGTAGTGAGTCTCCACTTCATTTCCATTCAATTAATCTGCAGGACTCCCACAATGAGATGGACTGTGGCAGCTAACAGTGGACTACTGTAAATTTCAGTGGTAGGTCTAATCTCAGTTGTTGGACAAGACGTAGATCCTTTATTGGAACAGATCAAGACATCCTCTAGCATTTGGTATACAGCTCTTGATATGGCCTGTGTGTTCTTTTCAATTCCCATTAGTGAAGAAGATCAAAAGTAGTTAGCTTATATTGTGTGAAGGAGAGCAGTTTCTATTTCATATCCTGAGCCTGTTAACTTTTCTCCTCTGTCAGAGTCCTAAGGGGCCTTGTGATCCGCAAAACATCATGTTAGTCCAGTAAACTGATGACATCAGTCAAATAGGACTTGGTGAGCAGGAAATGGCAAGTATTCTGGACACCCCAGGAAGTTGACATGCATGACATGAAAATTCTGGGGCTGCCACATTAGAAAAGTTTTAATAGGTCCAATGGCCTGTGGCCTGTGGCTTTCTGAGATCTCTCCTCCAAGCTAAAGAACAAGTTGTACCTGCATTCCCTAGCACTAGGAAGGGGCACAGCACTAGGTAAGACTTTACCTGTATTTGAAAATTCTGCTCTGACCCATTAATGGAGTCATCTGAAATGCAGTTTTGAGTGGAATCCAGAGCAGAAGAAGTCTCTGTAGCAGGTCTAGGCTGTGATACAAGCCGGTCCTGCTGCTCAGAACACGTGACCCAGCATATCTGCTAACGCTTGAGAGCTCTATGGCAGACAAAGAGGCCATGTGATGTCTCTGGCAAAGCTAGGAAAAGAAGTGCAATGCAGGTCCCTAGGGTTCTGAAGCTAGGCTAGGCTTTCCATGGTAGGAAACAGCCTGCTTTGTGAACAGCAGCTCCTGGAGTGCTATAGCAGCCCTAGTGAAGACTGAGGATCTGTCCACGGGACATCATGAGACTAATGCAATCAGAGGTGTCCAAAATGAACCACAGTCAAGCCTACCAAGTTACAGGTTTGGGGAGGTACAGTGGCAACCCATTATATGGTGGAAATGGCCTATTTGGAATTAAGCCTAAACAAGACCAAAGGGCACAAGTAAATTACATAAGTAGGTGTCCCCAGCTATCCCAGTACCCTGATGGCTAGCCCTTCAATTCTTCATTTGGTGGTGGTTCTTGGTAACCAACTGATAGAGGAGAAAAACTTGCCCTAGTTTCTGGGTAGATTGTTAGGAGCACTACTGCGGACCCCCCTACTGTACTACAGTGCCATTTAGGGGTCATCCTGAAGGACACTGGTACAAGGAAACACTTCCAGCAGGCAGAGCTGCAGGCAGTCATCCAATTTCTATGGAGGGAGCAAGGGCATGAAGTACAGATATATACAGGTTCCCGAGAGGTGGCGAATAGCTTGGCTAATTGCTCAGGGGCTTGGAAGGAACGAGATTTAAAAAAAAAAAAAAGGCTGAGAGAAATTTTGGAAAAGAGGCATATAAATGGACCTATGGATTGTGCACAACGTGGGAGGATCTTTGTCTCCTGTTATCAAGAGTACAAAGGTACTAGGTGCCTTGTAGGCACCAGGTAAAAACAGTGATTTATCCTATGCATATTGACAATTCTCTCTCCTAGACCATCACAGCACTCTGGAAGAGGCCCACAAAGACTGGCCGAAGCACAGGTATCAAGGGTATGTACAGATTCTCCAGCAGGGGCCCTCTTTTACCTCTGCCCCTAAAGAATGCCCCACCTGCCAGCAGTTGGGAAATGATGCTGAAATCTGGCCATACAGTTGTTTCCTGGGCAGAGCTGGTGGCTAGTTGATTACATCAGACCCTACTTGTACAGTATGCAGGGATTCACCCCTGCTGCAACAGCCATCTCCGCTGGACACTGAATGTCTTTCTGTATCTTTGGGCCCTGCTGGCACCATCACCAAAGGGCTTGCACAGTGCCTGCACTACTTGCATGAGATCCTACACAACACTGCCTCAGACTTTAGGACGCACTCTGTAGCAAAGGAGTTACAACAATGGAAAGAGAATCACTTGATCCACTGGTTCTCCTATATTCCCTGTTTCCAGAAGCGGACAGCATAACAGAGCGATGGCATTGTTTATTGAAGATTCAGGTACTGCAGCAGCTCAGGGTTAAAATTCTGCAGTGTTGGAACACTGTCCTTCAGAACACAATACATGTGAAACCGCCTATATATGGTCCTGTGTCCTCAAGAGCCATCAAACTAGGAATCAAGGGGTGGAAGAATTGGTCCTTCACATCAGCACTCCCAGATGTGGTGTTTCCCAGGCACAACCTGGCTCTCTGTAGCCACCAAGACTCAAAAAATGTAAACACACTAGGGGCTCAGACAAAGGACAAAGGTGGGGCAAGCAAGCCAGACCCACTGAAGTGCTGGCCAAGGGTGAAGGAAATCTCTTCCAGTGGTGGTGGAGGAAGATGTTCATCAGTTATGCTCTGTGTAGCAGCAGCCACTGTGCCTTGCTCTCTCTATTAGAACTCGCAGAGATGGCAGCTGGCCACGATCTAGAGGCCCCTGTGACAGATGGGATTTAAAGGAGTATATGAGCATATCTCTGCAGTACAGAGTGTACAGTGTCAACCAGCATTTGCAGCCTCCTTCTCATATTCTATACCCCTACCCCTTCATTAGTTGCACTACAGATCACTCTTTCTGCTCTAGGGCCTCTTGAATGTACCCTACAGGGAATCTGGACCAATGGAGGACGGGGCCAGGAGAGGAAATGCTGCTCCTCTGCCTGTGAGGATGCTTTCTCCGACTCCCCAGGGGCCCAGCTGCCAAGTCAACAACTTGCCTTGGAGCTTACTTTTCCTCCTTTTCCCAGCCCCTTATTTCCCCTGATAAAATATCTACATACAAGCCTTGCCTCCTCAGCCTCTACATTCTGGAGGAAACCCAGACTAAGACACCCATATTTCTCCCCCCACCCCCGTCTTTAAAGACTTTATTTATTTGAGTGAGTGAGAGAGAGAACACGAGTGGGGGGGAGGGGCAGAAGGAGAGGGAGAGGTATACTTTCCACTAGCAGGGAGCCCAATGCAGGGCTCAATCTCAGGACCCCAAGATCATGACCTGAGCTGAAGTCAGATGCCTGACTGACTGAGCCACGCAGGCGCCCCAAGACACCCATATTTCTAATTTGAGAAGGCATAAGCAAGTGGCACTAGCCACTGGCTCAGGGTGAGTAAAACCTGTTATGGGTGGTGCAGGAGTAGGGGAATGTGTTTCAATTATGGCTTCCCTGCAGGATTCATGCCTTACAGCCTGATCAGGGAATGAACAATTCATGCCCACAACAGCATCTCACTTCATCAGAAAAGGACTGAGAAAAAAAGCTGTTGGTACGGTCCTGCAGTTTCCCTGGAAAGAGACTATTCTCTCCTCTCTCCAAGCTATCCTTCCCTTGTGGACTTTCAAGAGGACAGAGGGCCAACATGGCACTGACCCCACATGAGTTTCTGGTTCCTCTAGTACAAAGAATAGAGGTGAGATTGAGGACATGGTCTTGCTGGGATGGTTGCATTCAGGTGGCCAAAGAACAGCATGAACTGGAAGGTGCATGGTATCCTACTGGCAAGACAGCATCCAGAAGTTGTGGCTAACCTAGCGATGGACCACCGATACCTCAGGGAACTTCACAGGAATGGATCCCTCATTAGCAGGATTTGATGGAGCCATTATTCCTTCTCACTGATCCCAAAGAGGATGAGATAGAACAGAAGTTACAAACCAAAATGAAAAGGATTGCTAATCTCATCCAGTCGGGTGAAGAGACATGACCCTGTTTCTCCCTTCTCCCTTGGAGGAGTCTGGGTCTCAAAAAGACGGGAAGAAGAGGCAGGCAATAAACAGAAAACATATCTCCTCTACAGACTTCTAGGGTTGCAGAGAGATATGACCTGCAGAGAGAGAGAGAATGCCTCCATAGAATGTAAGCTTCATGAGTGCAAAGACTATGTTTTGTTCTCTGAGTGTCTAGCACACAGAAGGAGCTCAATAATATAATAGATGAATGAATGAAGACTGAATATGCTGAGGAAAATAAAAAGCTGTGAATAAAATCTGAGATTAAAATTTTATCATTAAATACAGAAAACAGAGGCTTACAACTGGTTAAGTCCAAAAGTCTGCAACTTCTGAACAATCTTTACTGGCCCTAGCATAATTTAATTTATGGTTATACAGACTGAACAGAAGGATATGTTAAAAGAAATAGAAGTCATATTCTCAGAAAGGTAACAGAGGAAAATACATTAATGAAACTAAAGATTCTTATGGAAAAACAAAAAATTAGAGATCTTAGAAGTAAAAAAATTGTCAAAATTTTATTTATTGACAATACAGAAGTGTAAAATAGATACTAATGAAGAATTAGCAAGCTAGGAAATGGAGGAATTCTCCCAAAGAACAGCATACAATATTAAAGAGATGGAAATAATTTAAAAAAGAGATAATAAACATATAAAATAATTCCAGATTTTCCAAAATCTTCCCAAGTTCTAGAAGCAACAACTAGAGAGTAAGAGGATGAAAATAATCTAAAACTGAGAAAATTTCACAAGGCATTTCTGAAATAAATATAATTCTTTACAGTTAGAGGGTCTAAAAAATGCCAAACCAGATGAATAAAAAATTTAAGGAAAACTCTCAAACTATGAAAATATTAAATAAACGATCGCATCAAAAAATAAAACAAAAACAAGAGACTAAAAAACATTCCAAACACTGCAATATACATAATAAATCAGAGGCTATGAGCCATACAACATAAGGAACTTATTTTTCCCTTTTCCCCATTTAAAAAATTGTGATGAAATATATATAAAATTTACCATTTTAATCGTTTTCAAAAAAATTTTATTTACCTGAGAGAGAGAGTGGGCAGAAGGGAGTATGAGTGGAGGGAGGGGCAAAGGCAGGACAGCAGAGTCCCTCCTGAGCACCGAGCTGGACACGGGGCTCTAGTCCAGGACCTTGGGATCACAACCTGAGCCGAAGGTGTTTAACTCACTGAGCTATTCAGGCACCCCCAATTTTAATCATTTTTAAGGGTACCGTGCAGTAGCGGGGGCTCAGAAGCATTAAGTGCATTCACTGACATCATTGTGCAATCACCACCACCATGATTTGCTTCTGTCCTCTTTCTTCCCAAACAGAAACCCTGTACACATTAAACTGTAACTCCCCATTTCCCCCCTCCCCAACCCCTGGTAACCACTATGCTATGTCCTATCTCTATGAATTTGACTATTCTAGGTACTTCATATAAGCAAACTTATACAATATTTGTCCTTTTGTGTCTGGCTTATTTTGTTTAGCATAATGTTTTCAGGGTTCATCCATGCTGTATGGATGTATCAGAATTCAATTCCTCTTTAAAACTGAATATTTTATTGAATGTATATATCACATCTTGTTTATCCATAAGGGAGTTTCTTTCTGTTCCTAGTTTGTTGGTTTTTTTTTTTAATTAATCATGAAAGGGTGTTGGATTTTGTCTAATACTTTTTCTGTATCAATTGAAATGATCATGAGGTTTTTCTCCTCCTTAATTCTGTTAATGTGGACTTTAAAAACTACATTAATTGGTTTTCATTTGTTGAAGCACCCTCGCATGCCAGGAATCAATCTCACTTGGTCTTAGTGTATAATCCTAATAATATGCTGAATCCACTTCGCTGGTATCTTCTTGAAGAATACTTACAAGGGATATTGGTCTATAGTTTTCTTGTAGTATCTTTGGCTTTGGT
Source organism: Mustela nigripes (assembly GCF_022355385.1). Classification (NCBI taxonomy): domain Eukaryota; kingdom Metazoa; phylum Chordata; class Mammalia; order Carnivora; family Mustelidae; genus Mustela; species Mustela nigripes. The sequence continues at coordinate 112,599,934 of NC_081562.1, read as the reverse complement.
ATCAGGGTATTGCTGGCTTCATAGAGGGAGTTAAGAACTGTTCCCTCCTCTTCAATGTTTTCCAAGAATTTGAGAAGGACTGGCATTAATTCTCCTTTAAATGTTTGGTAGAATTCACCAATGAAGCCATCTGGTCCGTGGCTTTTCTTTCCTGGGAGGTGTTTTGATTACTCATTCAATCTCTTTAACAGTTATAGAACTATTCAGATGATTTCTGTGATTCAGTCTTGGTAGGTTTCTAGAAATCTATTCTCTTCATCTAGGTTATACAATCTGTTAGTGTATAATTGTTCACAGTTCTCTCTTATCCTTTTTATTTCTGTAAATTGGTAGCAATGTCTCCACTTTCATTTCTGACTTCAGTAATCTGAGTCTTCTCTTATTTTTTTAGTCAATTTACCTCAAGATTCATTGGTTTTATCTTTTCATTGATTTTTCTCCATTATTCTATTCCCTTTTTAATTAAAACCCACACAAATCTTTACTATTTCCTTCCTTCTGCTAGCTTGAATGTAACTTATTTGTCTTTTTGTAGTGACTTAAAGCATGACATTAGGTTGCTGATTTGAAGTTTTTTTTTTTTTTTTTTTTTTTTTTTAGAGAGCGAGCAAGTGAGCACGTAAGTAGGAGTTTGGGGGAGAGGGAGAGAGAATCTTAAACAGGCTCCATACCCAGCAGAGTCTGAAACAGGGCTTGATTTCACAACCCTGAAATCATGACCTGAGCCGAAATCTAGAGTTGGATGCTTAACTGAGCCACCCAGGTGCTCCAAGATCTTTCTCCTTTTTAATGTAAGAGTTTATAGCTATAAATTTCCCTCTTAGTTTTTTGCTTCATCCCACTAGTTTGGTATATTAGGTTTTCATTTTCATTTGTCTCAAAGCACTTCCCAATTTTCTTTGTAATGTCTTCTTTGACCCACTGGTTATTCAACACTGTGTTATTTAATTTCTACAGAATTATGAATTTTTCAGTTTTCCTTCTGTTCTTTCTAGTTTTATTCCATTGTGACTACAAAAATACTTTATATAATTTCAATCTTTTCAAACTGATTAAGGCTTTATATGTTCTATTCTGAAGAATGTTCTATGCGCACTTGAGAAAAATGTATATTCTGCTCTTATTGGATAGTTTCCTGTAGATGTCTGTTAGGTCCAACTGGTTTATGGTGGTGTTCAAGTCCTCTATTTCCTTATTAATTTTCTGTCTGGTTGTCTATCACAATTGGCAAAAATTTAAAAGATTACAAAAATTCAGGGTTGAGAAGGATGTAAAGACACGTTATCATAAACTGATGGAGAAGTATAAATTTGTAAAACTACTGGAAGGCAAGTGAACAACATTATCAAAACTGAAACTTGCAACCCAGCATTTCCATTTCTTGCGATCTGCATTAGAGGTTCCTTTGTACAGAAGGAGAAAACACAATGCAGCATTATTTTTAATGTGAAAAAATGGAAAATATATTAAAGGGCCATTCTTCAAGGACTGGTTAAGTAGATCATGGTACTTTACACTATGGAATATGATACGGCAATCTAAAAAGAATGAGGTAGCCTTATATGGTATTGATAAGAGATAAAGAGAAAAAAAGCAAGCTGAAGCACATGTACAGTATGATCATATACAGGTCACCATTACACACATTGTGTGGAATTATGTAAATAAACAGAAGGGAATCTGGAACACATCAAATAATAACTAGTTACTTCAGAGGATGAAGGCGATACAAGGAAACTTAAAAAAAAAGTTTAATTTTGAACAAAGACAATGTATTCTTGTATTACTTTTATAATTAAAAAGCAGACACAAGCATTTACATGCTAGAGCAGCGTAGGAATGATTCACAGTGATCTGGGAATGATTAACCTTAACGATAAACAGCTCTGGATACTTCAGTAGCTTCTCAGAGCATTATCAGGAGTAACTGTTTTATGTTTAACTTTTATTTTTTTGGCTAAGAAGAACCATTTTCTTATATCTATCCTCTGTTCCTCTTCACTTTCATCACCTGTACCAGCAAGTGGCTTTATTTTTTTGACCTATGTCACAGAAAAACAATGATTTATTCTATTATCTTACAGGGCACCAGCAGAGATCATAGGTTACATCAAAATTCAAGATGGGGGCAGTAATTAATAAGGTAAGCAGCTAGGGGTGCCTAGGTGGCACAGTAGGTTAAACCTCTGGCTCTTGGTTTCTGCTCAAGTCATGATCTCAAGGTTGTGAGATAGATCCCGGAGTCAGGCTCCTCCCCGAGTCAAGCTCCCTACTCAGTGCAGAGTCTGCTTAAATACGCTCTCCCTCTGCCCCTCTGCCTTGCACTCTCTCTCTCTATCAAATAAATAAACCTTTAAAAAAGCACTAAGTTAAGTAAGTCACTAGCTTTAGCATGCCATCTAGCTTCAAATTATTCAAATCTGTGCCTCAGAAAAATTACCAATATCCAGTCATCGTCTAAGAGGTGTGTTTGCCAAAAGTGAGATTTTATGAATCCAGGAACTAACAAAAGTTTATTGTAATCCTAAATAATCACAAATGTTTTAAAAATCATTTATAAGGAATAACATACATAACTCATTATTGTGTTTAATCTAAAATTTACATAGTACACCAATACTCAGTATAACACTTCAATATACTACTTAACTTATAAGAAAATGAAATCCCCAAATCTGAACATTCTGAAAAAGAAAAAGCCACATATATACACACACACACACACATACACACATTTCTTTTGAAGTGTTCTGGTTTGTGTTTTGAGTACTAACAGAGTTAAAGAAGTCTGGTCATAAAAATATGACTCAGTCTTACTCATCTCAGTATTATTTTACATGAACAAAGTAAAAAGTCACTTTGGACTCTACTATCAGAAGAAAAGAGCAAGGTTATGGTTGCTAACAAACAGAGACGAGAAACACCTTTGGGAGACAAATGTCATGTTCCTTTTAAGATGAGTAATTTTATACATAATATAGTAGTAAGGCAACCTGATAAAAGATAGTGCTAAAATTTTACTTGGAGACAAATTTGATAAAAAGCAACCACAACTTCACAATAAAGGAGCCAATGATTCCCCTACATGACAAATCCTTAACATCAGTATTAAATTCTTAATGTAAGATATCCAAAATCAAAATATATAATGCAATGCTCATGTTATATGTTTACCTAAGTCCAAAGTCTTACTTGAATCATATGACCCATTATTACTTTATCTGTTTATTCATTAAATATTTACTGAGCACCTATTATGTGTCAGGCCAGGTGGCTAGAGGATTGAACCACAGAGGTAAATAAAGCAATGGCTCCCAACAAGAGCCTCAAAAGACCATACAAACTGATTATATTTAGCATATTACATAATAACTGTTATATTTAGATGAAAGGCCATACAAAACACAGGGCTGGGAGAGTTGGCAGAGTATCCATTTCAGGGTATGTTTTTGGGGAGAGGGACAACTTTAAGAATGTCACATTCTAACTTAATGGTTAAGTTCTGGCTATACCTAAGTATTGCCGGGACAACTTAAAACAATAAAAACAAAACTCAGATGTTCCCAGGTCCCAAAGGCACCTATCCTCTTTCCCCCGTCTCCTCACATTCATGTAGTCTGGGATAGGGCTTAGCAGCACATTTCCTCCCTTAAAAACTCTCCAGGTAACTCTGACTTATAGCCAGAGTTGAATAATTATTTTCAAGACATAAGTATAGCTTAATGCTACTGTTATCATCACAACTTCACTGCTGACTTCTTTTTTCCTCATGAAATCCTAAACTGTTCCTGCTATTCAATTTTCCCTACCTAGAGGGATTATGGGAGGGGTAACCAGGCTAGGTTGGTAGGGGTGGGATTCAGGGAGGGGGTAAGACTCTGGAAAGGGTTCCTGGATATAATGAGCGGGAATAGGTAGGAAATCTCCAGGCAATTAAACCAAGTGAGGATGTATAAGGGAAAGGAAACAGGGATATGACTGAGAGCGAGATTTTGGAGAGATGGAGTGGGAGCTCATCATAATGGGGATTATATGTTAAGTAACATTTGGGTCTTATCTTTAAAGCAATGAATAGCTACTGAAAGAATTTAAGCAAGACCAAGGAGGAGGGACTGGGTGTGGGTCAGTCGGTTGAACATTTGGACTCTTGACTTGGCTCAGGTCATGATCTCAGGGTCATGAGATCGAGTCCATATTGGGCTCCACCCAGGGCACGGAGTCTGCTTGAGATTCTCTTTCCCTCCCTCTGCCCCTCCCCCACTTGCACGCACAGGTACATGCCCCCACCTCTTAAAAAAAAGATCAAAGAAAATCAATATGGCATCATAAAGAGGCTACAGTCAGGGAGGCCAGTTACAAGGCTGTAACTTGTAAGCAACTGAATAAAGGATGTGAAAATCAGACTGTGATCTGGCTTAAAGATTCAGATTAGGGAAGGGAGTCATCAGTTACACAAGCTGAATCTGGTGAGTGAATGAAGGGGCTCTCCAAAGAAAGATCATTAAGAAGAAAAAACTGATGAAGATGAAACCTTAGGAATGCTCTTTTCATCTCCACAGTCATCACTCCCCTTCCAGGCTTCCAGACACTCTACCAGGTCCTCACTAACCAGTACTTTCTACAGAGAAGGAAGGACTATAACTGCGGAAAATCTGTTCAAGAATCCAGAATATCCTTTCTGTTGATTTTCATAGGTCAATAAACTCTTCAGCCAATCATTTCCAGCCTTCAAACTGAGTGACCAATTAACCCCCTGTACTACTTCATTTCTTAGTTCTTCCTCATATATTTGACTCTTTCTAAAGAATTTATCATTCCTGACACACACATAACTTATTTTAATTCTTGCCATTTGTAGACGCCCCTTCTCTATCTGGGGTTGGTTTTCCCAGTTCATGTTCACTTCCATAAAAACTCAACTCCAAATCAAAACCTCCCTAAATCTTCTATTTCTCCCTCCTGTTCCTCTTCCTAACACTATCATACTTGTGTAACTATGCAGGTATGTTTTTGTCAGAGGGTCTCATTTCTGGCTTGGACATAGTCTTATCTCTAAGGTTAAGAATAGGACCTGAATCATTGTGGGTGCCCCACAAAATGTTTGTGGAATTAAAAAAAAAAAAAAAAAAAAAAAGGAGTAAAAGAATTTAGACTTAGTGAAGTTTTGAGTAAACAAAGATGATACTCAGTAAATTATTATTTCAAATTCATTCTTATCATAGTTGTACATAATTCCTTAGGTCTGGAAGAAATGGAGACTATATCATGACATACAGGTAGGTCTGGTTAATGTAACCTTTTTTTTTTTTTTTTTTAAGATTTTATTTATTTGACAGAGAAAGACAGAGAGAGGGAACACAAGCAGGGGAAGTGGGAGAGGGAGAAGCAGATGCTGAGCAGGGAGCCCAATGTGGGCCTTGAACCCAGCACCCTGGGATCATGACCTGAGCTGAACGCAGACACTTAATGACTGAGCCACCCAGGTGCCCTGTAACCAAACTTTTATAAAGATTTTTTTCTTGAGTATAACTCCACAGCTTGAAGAACATAGCAATAGTATATGCAAATGTATAACCACTGCCCCGAACCTGACAAATTTTGAAGGACAATAAAAAGTTTATCTTTGGCTTGTTGATAAGTATTAGTATCAGTGCATAATATACAATCTATGCTAAAAATTATAGCAATTCAAATAAGTCCAGTAAATTCAATGTCAATAAAATCTGCTAAAATTATATTGGTTTCAGAAGAAAGCTAAATTTGCTTTTCACCATTGAGAATAAAATGCAGGAGTCATAATTCTGAGACTGAGGTGATGGCAGCGACATAGTTTTTACAATTTTTCCAAATCCTTCCATGAAAACACACAGAACAAGGACAGCAAAACCAAAACCCCAAGGTCAATATGTCTAGAACTATGTGACAAGGTACGCATTCCCATGAACCCCAAAATACAAGTTAATGTGGATAAATTACCAACAACTCTAAGACTTATATAGCATCAGAAGAGAAAGGAGAAAAATAAAATATCTGCCACATCTGACTAGAGAAGAATCAGGAAACTACGGACAGCTACATGCTGCAGCTGCAGAGTAAGGTGTGTCATTGTGACCATGGCTATTAAAACCAGGAAGGGTTTTATCTACTAAAGGGTAGCAGTAAGGGGTTCATGGCTGGAACACATGAGTTTAGGACCTTCAAAGCTCCCTTCTAAGACAAAGCCCTACACTGTGGTGTAAATTCTGGGAACAGATTCAAGTCAAGTGGAATAGACATGACAGACATCCAGGAAAAGAGAAAGGTCCGATAAAAGTTGAGGAGGAAAACAGGTCCTGGAGAACTCAAAGTGTGTCTACTTTTATTATTTGTTTAAGACAAGAGAAGAGGAAGTTTAAAGTTATAAAGCTAGAAAAGCTTTCCTGACTCACGCCCCCTTTCTAAAGCCACTTTCATGTGGTAATGACCAATAGAAAAGAATCACAGTCAAATCCCATATGAAGTTTTCATAAGGAAAAAGCTATAAGGGAAAAGGTAATATCCCTACAAAAAATAAAAGCATGGTAGAAAAACATGCTCACAAAAAACCTACAATATTCCAAGACTAGCTTATAAAAGAGCATAAATCAAAATTAGAAAGGTGGCAAAATTAAGGAAGGAATTAGCAATAAAACACAATATCCAAAGCTTGAAGTCAGCAGTGAAGGATGCCTGCATGTTCTCTCCGTGGATGACCTCATCTTCTAGGGCCACGCCTCCTGTCTGATTCACCATTTGTTACTGACCAGGTTTTGGGACTCTGTAAGGGCAGATGTTAACTGTAGAAAACTGAGAGCAGCGTAAATACATTTTGTAGGTAGAGATGGAGATGAGGGTATTAATTTGTTTTGCATCTATTTAGCAATCTTATTCCAAACTGAGTGGAACCGAGCAATAGAAGCAAAGACAAGAAAAAAACTCAGATAAAGAAGGGGAGGCAAAAAAGAAAGCTCTCCGAAGCACGAGGCTGTGTTGTTATAAACCACTTGGTGAAGACGACAGAAGAGGGAGCCCTGGGGCCATGAAGGTGAAGACAGGCTACGACGGCGCACTCCTCTATCTTATCTTTAAGACCGGAAAATTTACTGCACTTAAAAAATGAGTAACAGAAAATAATCTTGAATCCCCTTTAAAACTATTATAAGAATACAGAAAATGTGAAGTAGAATAATGTCTCTGAGCATAAAATAAATTAGGAAATTACAGAAGCCATGAAAGAACATAAAACAGAAATTAGGTGGGTAGAGAAAGGAAGATTTGCAACGAGGTGAGAGAACTAAAAAAAGAACTAAAAATATAAGAATTATTTTAGAATTAAAAAAAAATGCCTATTGAATTAGGAGAAAAAAGAATACAAAAGGGAAGACAAGCTTGAAGACAAGCCTGGGTGGCTCATCTGACTCTTGATCTCAGCTCAGGTTGTGATCTTGGGGTCACGAGTTTAAGCCCCGCACTGGGCTCCACGCTGGGCATGGAGCCTTCTAAAAAAAAAGATAAAGAGAAAATATTTCGAGAGAAAATGATAAATATAAAAGATTAAAAAATCCAAACTAAGTAAAAATCAGGAAGGGGACAGAAAACAATGGAATAGAAAAAAATGACAAAAACTATGAGAACAAGTCATCTGAATTTATTAAAGTCTAGAGCAGGGGTTGGCAAACTCTCTATAAAAGGCCAAATAGTAAATATTTCAGTCTCTGTAGGTCAGATGGTCCTTGTCACTGCTACTTAACCTCTGCCACTGGAGTGTTTTTAAAAGCAACCATTAACAATATATGTAAGTCACTGAGCAGGTCAGACATGGGTTGATAGCTAACTGACCCTTCGCTAGAAAAGGAGTTTCAGAAAACCAAAAATCTAGAACTGGTGCTCAGCATTCAATATACACTTATCTGCAGAACTAAAGCCTAAAAATGGGTACCAGGGTACACAGCACAATCTGCGATGATTTTGTAGATACAATAAAACTACATTCAAGAAATGGAAAATGGTGAATGTATATGAAAAGTAAAATAAGCACTTAATACTTTAAATGTATTAATTTAGAATAAAGGGATTATTACTTTAGTTTATTAACAGGGGAGAAGGAGAGGAGGGAGAGAAGAGGTGTCAGTTGATTATAATAATGCTCATAGGAATGAACCAATTGACAATAGCTAAAAAGGGGAAACTGAAGGCAAAAATATCCAAGAGAACAAAAACATGAACCTTCCTAAATATGGAAAGACATGCCAAAGCAAAACACACAAGCAAAACAAATAAGGAAAGAATAAAATAGAGCATATAATAAAGACAGCATTCTACTGTTTAGCCAAGAGAGTGGGATACACAAATATACACGCAATTGCTTCTATTTTTAAAAAGTGAAAGAATAAACCATAAAATTTAAAAAACAAAAAAAGGGATTTTTTATGGAAGAAAGAAGTAGGGTAGAAGATCCAGGAATAGAAACAAGAATCCGTAGACCTGACTTTGAAATTCCATACAGTTTTGTTACACGATTTTAAGAAAAATTAAGTTTAAAAAGTAGTTCTTAAAAATTGAAAATAAAAAGGAACAAGTAAATTGTTGCCATAATTACACACAGAAAAGTACTAGCTCAGGGGCACCTGGGTGGTGCAGTTAAACATCCAACTCTTGGTTTTAGCTCAGGTTCTGACCTCAGGGTCCTGGGATTGAGCCCCACGTTGGGCTCCACACTCATTGGGGAGTCTGCTTGAGGATTCTCTCTCTTTCTCTCTTCTTCTGTCCCTCCCCACTCACACTCTCTCTCTCTTAAAAAAAAAAAAAAAGAATAGTTCAATAATTTAACATAGTAAGCTGTACATACTGTAACTAATATGCAAAAAACAAAAATCCTGAAAAATAAAACATACAATGTTTTCAATAATTGTCTCATTTATATTAATATAGTAGCAGTAACAATCTGCAGTAATGCAGACTGTTGTCTTTGAACTGTGAGTAAATCAAGTGAATAGTTATGTCAGTGTCCCAAGACCTAGATTTTTGGTGTGGCTGGAGAGATCTAGACAGGAAGATTAATGCAACTGAGTAAAAAACACTGTAACCTCAAATCTGAAGTATCAGTACAAACTCAAAATTTATTATATCTGAAAAAGATTTGTCCATTAAAAAGGCACAGAAACAAGAATCAATACAGCAGCAAGGACTGTTCATAATGCTCAGGTTTAAGCCTCTACCATTTCCTAAGGAAAGCAGGGTTTTTAGAAATAGGGCTGTTTCCAGGTATGGAGCAGAAACATCAACAAAATATACAAGTGGGCCTGGAAGAACTTGTCATCCTGGAAGAAAGGGAGGCCATTTAGCTTCTAGATATCAAGTGAGGCTCATGTTAAAGGATACAGGAAATCGATACATTGCATTCCTTACATTTACATCATGTTAAATGTCGATTATATAATGAAACGGGGAAATAAGGACACTGGCATCATTCTGACGCCAAAGATAGGGGAATCTGAGCACTGTAAGCATAATAATGGAAGTGGATTAAAACACTACAAATGTGCTAATATTCGTATGTTCATAATCACATTAAAAAGAAAAAAAATCACTAATTACTTTTAGAGAATTTTAATGAATAAAACACATCACTTGAAAACTGATAAAAGGAATAATGCACTTGTTCTACTTTTAGTTTAAGTATCTTGTAGTAACCAGATGGTTGGTGAGGAAAGTTTTCTTTTTTTTTTTTTTTTTAAGATTTTTTTTTTTTTTTTGGGGGGGGGGATGGATTGGGGGGGTGGGGGGGGGGTGGTGGAGAGAGGCAGAGAGAGAAGCAGGCTCCCGACTGAGCAGGGAGCCTAACATGGAGCTCAACGTGGGACTCCATCCCAGCACCCTGGGATCATGACCCAAGCCAAAGGCAGATGCGTAACCAACTGAGCCAGCCACTCGGACACCGCAAGGGGAGTTTTCTTTTTACAGAAGTAATCTAGTTAATAAAAATGTCTGATAAAGGCACAATGTTACCACTTTGCAACCCTCAATGATAAAAGAATTCTAGGCAATGAGAATTAATTTTGCCCAAAGCAATCTCTAGATCTACCAGTTTATCCGGAATAAAGGGAAGAGAGAGGAACAGAAGAAACGACACCAGAGAGATGCGATCGTGACTATGCGGGATGTGAAGGGCTCTACACATGCCTACTTCTTCAACGACAAAAAACTCTTAAAGAAAAAGAAAAAAAGAAAAGCTAGAGAGAGAACCTACAAATTAAAAGACAGTGAAGGGAGATAATCCCAATGTATGGACCTCATATAAATTCCAATTCAAACAGACAAAACGAACAAAACCAAAACAAAAAAGGTGTAAGACAAATCAAGGAAGTGTGAACACTCAATCTAATGATACAGATAACATGATACAACATAAAGGATTTTCTTCAAAATAATCTAGGGCAGAGGCGGCAAACAGAGAGATAAAATGACAATAACTTGATCACATGATGGGAACTGGTGAAGTTGGGATAAACAAAAGGAGGATTATTTTTCAGTAGATTTGACCATGGATTTTATTGTGGCAAACTATAAATACTGTCTACTTCTGTATGTGATCTGATTTGAAGCATACCTAAAAATACTCAGGGCTGTAATTTCATTTTTTTTCTTTCTTTGAATACAGGATTTTTAAATGTAACTAAAACTGTTTTGCAAAAAGCCTTAACACTTAAAACAGAGCTCTCCCATAAACATATTACATATGTACACATGCCACCCTCTCCCCTGCAAATCTGGCTTGCTGGATTTGGTAAAATGTTGATGGGCAAACCTATAAAAATTGCCATCATTAGACATGATGTCAAACATTTTTAAAATCTCACTTAAAAAATGTATAACCTTTATGTAACAATCTTTAAAAAGGTTCCTTAAAACCAAGATGGTTCTGTAAAATTTGCCAGTTGACAAAAATGGACTAAGTAATTCCACAGATACCAAGTTTTGGGACTTAAATATAATTTTACATAAAGGATACATAATCATTTTTTAAGTGTGCATTGGATTTTGGTTTGTCACAGGTCACACATTGGAAACACAGACACTTCTGACCTACAGACGAGCTGTTTGGTTTGCATGGTCCAACATATAAAGATTGGGAGCTTTCACATAAAAACCCAGATTTTGACAGTTCTACAAGCAGCTGTGAGCTAGAGCACAGGAGCAGCTGCCTCTTGCAGGAGGGTATGTTTCTTCTCTCCACCACGGTCCCTCGCTTCCTTCCTCCTGGCATACACGGTAGGCCGGGCCTCTTCAGACATTTGAGTGTGAGATCACTAGTTAAAGCCTAACACTGTTCTTAGGGAGGCTTTTACCTCATTCTTAACAAAGTACAACAGAAAAAAGACATCTGTAAGAGTCCATATTATTTAGTTTTGAACTTAAAATTTTTTAAAAATTAGCATTCATCATCCTTATAGCACAAAAATAAAATATTATCTGCATATTTTTAAATGCTTTTCTTTGACAAGAAGAAAGGCTTACCTTTAAATCAAGGCTGTTAAGGCTTATGACATCATCATCTTTCGCTCTCCGCTTTCTTTTCTATATGAAAAAAAAGATTTCATTCTTATATAGAAGGAATGCATGTTACTTCATTAAACAGAGACTCCATAAAACCAGAAAAATCACTTTAAAAAAGTGAAGCTCTATTCATAATTATTTTTGAAAAAAAATTATTTTTGAGGGATGATCATAAATTATCTCTAGCATATTTACTGTTTAAATCGTCCCCCTGGCCTGAATCATCTCATGCTGCCAAGTTTCACCCTATCAGAAAACTTTATGTAAAGTCTTTTCAGAAGAGAAATCTTAGTAAGTCAAGGGCTAACTGTATTTATGAGAGAAAAAGTAAAATATGTTTTAAACATACAGGTGACGAGTTTTTTAAAAATCATATTATTTATCCTATGGAGGGGGGAGGGTCTTCACTAGAAAAAAAATACCCTTTTCTCATGGCCCAAAGTAAATTAAGACTTGTTGCCAGAAGCAGGATTTATCTACTGGAAGACAACATACTCCGAGTTACCATTCATCACTCTCACTCAGCCCTCCTGGTGCCTGTAGTGGTGAAAATGTATACAATCTCATCTCTGTCCTTCATCACTATTGAAGAAGAATTCTTAAGTAACACATCACCCACTCACAACTCAAAATAACTTTTCAGATTACCTGGGACATAGTCTAGCTCTTGTGAACTCTCAAAACTGACCAGCTAGGATTCCCTTCCAGGACCTAACTCCACTCCAAGGAGAAACTGGTGGTAGTGGAATCAGAATGGAGCAGGACAGGGACACTGGAGAAAAGGAAAGACAGAGTCCAGATGGAAGTGGGGAATTGATGGAGCCTGGAAATCGCAGAAACAAGGAACCATAAAAAGAGAGGGAGCTCTGTTAAGTTAGAAAAGTTATCTGAACCAGGCCTCTTTGTAAAATTCAGAAAAACTAAATTCACATTAAAATGAACAGAAAATTCTCCAAGTCAAATCCTACACAAATGACTCGAAGAAAAAAGGGAAAGGGGAAGAATAATATCCCTATAGGGAATGAAAGTACTCTGGAATGAAATGCTCAAAGAAGCAGAGCAAAACTAGGACATACTATTCCAAAGTTAGCTAAAGGCATTAGGAAAATGATAGAAGACTTGAAAGAAAAATATAAATCAGGATTGGAAAAAACTAAAAATGAGGTGACAAGAAATCCTTATTGATCTTAAGGTCATATCCAGAAGATCTAGAAAAATAAGTAATATGATCCTAATTCTGAAAAAAACAAAGCAAAGATCCTGCATTTATGTGTATCTTATTTGTGAGTCTCTGTGTGTGTGTGTAAATAATTATACGAGCCAAACAGAGGAACAGGCATGGTACTGCTGACACAGGTTAGAGTGGAGGCTGGGACGGAAGGACTGACGGGGGAGGAGAGAGGGAAGGAGGAAACTGCCAAACAAAAAGAAGTGTACTGAGGGGAAAGCTCATTCATGATTATACTTACACATTTATATAAAATTCTGTACATGTGTTTGCATATGTAGAAAGACATTTAACAGATTTGAAAATATTCTACTATATTTTCTTTTAAACATTCTGAAGTTTTGCTTTTCCTACATATTCAGTCCATCCAGAATTCGTTTGTTTGTATATAGTATGAGACGGCAGAGCTAGCCGTGCCCACCGCTAAGACCACTGTTGCAGGCACCATTCCTTCTAATGTCTACAATGCGTTAAGGTCTCATACATATGTCAGTTTCTGGGTTCTCAATCTTATGGCACTGGTCTGTTTACCTAGACTTTCATCCACACTGTGATTCCATAATCACTGTACCTGTGGAGGAAGCCTTAACAGCTAATAAGGTAAAGTCATAATGTTCCCTGACTTGCACAATACTTCCGCGCTCTGGGCTTTCTACTTTCTTTCTGAATTATAGAATGAGATCTCTCTCTCTCTCTTTTTTTTTTTTAAAGATTTTATTTATTTATTTGAGAGAGAGACAGTGAGAGAGAGCATGAGCGAGGAGGTCAGAGGGAGAAGCAGACTCCCCATGGAGCTGGGAGCCCAATGCGGGACTCGATCCCGGGATTCCGGGATCATGACCTGAGCCGAAGGCAGTCGTCCAACCAACTGAGCCACCCAGGCATCCCTAGAATGAGATCTCTTACACTCTAGTGGGATTTCTATCAGAACTACACTGAATTTATAAATTAATATAGGAAGTACTAACATTTTTAGGTTATTGAGTCTTTCCTTGTACACCTATCTTTCCATTTAATTTGGTGTCTATGTTCTTTATTAATGCTTTCCAATTTTCCCAACAAAAATCTCACAGATCTTTTCAGATTTTTTTTTCTTTTCACAGATTTATTCATAGTTTTAAAAATTGTTTTTACTTCAATAGAAGCATCTTTACAAATTACATTTGTTTATTACCAGTGTATATACACATTTTATTGAATCCCTTTTATAAATGTTATAGCCAGTAATTTTGTTTGAACTTTTAGTTCTAATAGCTGCTATCAATATTCACTGGGATAGTCCATGTAGATAGTCATAATGTCCCTAAGTGATGAAATGCTATTGTCTCTTTCTTTCTAATTTGAATACCACCTGTTCTCCTGTCTCACTATGTTGGCTAGAAGCACCAGTAAAATTCTGGATAGACATGGTGACAGCAGGCTTTTTTCCAAAATTTTAAGGAAATGTTTCTAACATATTATCATTACAAAACATGTTGTTTGTGGAAGATCTCAGGCTAAGAAAGTTCTGTACTATTCCCAGTTTGCCAAGAATTTTATCATGACTGGGCAATGATTTTATTTTTATCCATTTTCATTTTTCCATCTATTTTTTTTGGTTCATTCTACTGTTCCTTCTTTAATTACTTGAGTCAAATGCTTACTTTTTGTCCTCTTTTTTCTCAACCTAGGTATGTGAAAGTTTATTAATCTCTCTCTTAGTACTCCTTAATCACATTCTGAATGTTTTAACACATGAACCATGAGCTATTTCTTTTATCATGGGAGAACTCTACAAATATGTTTTCCCCAAGAGGGATGTACCATCCCAGAGGACATGCAAGATATCTTCCCTGGAGTGCAGGAGGAAAATGTTAGAACTTCAATATCTATGTATTTATTAATCCTTAAAAATAAGGTTTACTAATATTTAATATACAGATGATGAACTCATCATCATCCACATTATAAGGTTAGACAACAGTGATCCAATCAGTTCCCAGAAAGTGACCTCACACTGTGAAAATGTCATGGCTATTTGAAATACAGACTTACATCCACTATCATGAACTTCACCCGAGGTTGAGTACTGTGCTTTGACTTATTAGCTAATAAAGCTGGTCCATACATAAAAATCCTAACTAAACATAGCAGGGTACGTGTTCAAAATATTTTTGCTGATAGGTTTGCAAAATTAAGTTTGGAGACACTTCTCTTCTGTTTGAGTTTAGGCTTGTCAACTATGAAAGGAAAAAAATCAAGATGAAAAAAAGTCTCAAGGAGAATAGAGTATTGTATTAAAATCAGGAGACTCTTGGTATGAATCCGTAACTGACCAATTAATATAAGTAACTGGTAAGAGCAAAAAAATCTCAAACAGAAGTCCCCAACAGAGATATAAATTAAATACAAAAGAACAGAATGCAAATTAAATATGCATTGCTGAACCCATCAGTACACGATCCGGTAAAACTTGGCAAACTAGAAACAGAATGATTTTTGCTATTTCCTCCAAATAAGAAAATGTAAGAATCATGCTCTATTTGTACATACATTATTTATGAGTATTATGAGCTAATGAGTTTTTAATTACAAAAAGAACCAATTGTCTGGTTAGATGCCTCTGTAAAAGTCTCATTCTAAAAATAATGAGAGGAGGATACTAGGATGATTAATAACAGAAAATAATTCATTCATCATATATATCATCTGCAATCATTTTTATATTTTTCAACCAAGAAACAAGCTGTTAAGAGTATGTACATAAAAACAGCTTCATATTTCATAATATATTCTCTTAATTTTAAAACTGTAGGAATAAAAGGATTACATAAGGTTAAAAATAAATAGAGGGACGCCTGGGTGGCTCAGTTGGTTAAGCAGCTGCCTTCGGCTCAGGTCATGATCCCAACATCCTGGGATCGAGTCCCACATAGGGCTCCTTGCTCGGCGGGGAGCCTGCTTTTCCCTCTGCCTCTGCCTGCCATTCTGTCTGCCTGTGCTCGCTCTCTCCCCCTCTCTCTCTGATAAATAAATAAAATCTTAAAAAAAAAAAAAAAGATCTGCTATTTTTCAAAATATTTTATATTTAATTGAAATAAAATTTGTTTTTAGCTTGTTAGCAGAAGAAAAAAGAAATTAGGCTGCCAAAGATGGCGACAGAAACTCTGTATCTCAAGATATTCAAGAAGTACAGACAACTGAGTTGTACACCAAGACTGAAAGACAACCTAGGAATTAGTTCTCTCAATGTCTTGACATAAAATACCCAGGTACTCACCAAGGTGAAGTCCCAGTGAGGGCCAGGTGTTAAAAATGTGAAGGAGCTACCTCTCCGAAGGGAATGTCTGTTAAAAGAAAATTCAAGCAAAAAGTTAACCGAGAGCAACTTTAGTAAAACAAAGCTCTAGACAGAAAAAAAGCTATCTTTCTCATAGGTTCAAAACTATTTAAAGTAACTTTATTAGTCATTCAATTGTAGAAATATAAAGAAGGGATGCAAAAAAAAAAAAAATCAGGATTTATCCCCTGGTCATTTTTAGAATCTTTACAAAAGTGAAAGGGCCTTTATAAAATTAGTGGACATATTAAAAATAATTCACCAAACCAAGCAGGGTTATTTTAGGAACATATACATGGTTCAATAGTAAGAAATCTATTTTTTATATAGTATATTAAACTAATAAGTTAAATAAAAAGCAGTAAATGATGCAAAAATTATTTAACAAAATTACGCATTCTTGCCTAACATTTAAAAACAAGAATAAAGGATGCTCAACATAATAAATAAAACTCAAATGCCTTTAATTTGAATTTCTTGTTTAAATCTCTTCCATGTACTGATTTTTTTTAAAAATTACGGTTTAATTAACCAAATAAGGAATTTTAAAAATTATATCTGAGACAAAGATCTCAAGTAAGATTAAAATTTGACTAGGATTTTGTTACTATTAAGTGACAGATTTTTCTTCTGTTTATCTTTCCACTCAAGAGAATCCTTTTAACAAAAACCTGTCCTTGCTTTTATAAAATATAAACCTCTGTTTATAAAACATGCAGAAAAATCACAAAATATAGTTAGCACAAGAAATACAGGTTATAAACTATACTTACCACTAATCTCTTTGGATATAAATAATTCTAAAATAAATATGTTTCCCCCTTGTATAGAAATAAGTGAGAAAAAAAGCCACCGATCACTTGTGTTCAGGCAGATTCAAAGGCGGGCTGAAGAATGCGAAAGCTTCACAGTGGAATAAAGGGAAGGTTTCAAGTGTGCCCTGATTGGAGGCTGTTGGCATGGGAAGCTGAAGGTGAGCTAAGCAGGGGTGGGATATCCTCTGTGAGTGGTAGGGGGTATATATTTGGCTTGCTCTGATTAGTTCAAAGTTGGAAGCAAGGATAAAAATTAGGGAACTTGGCAGTTATCAATCAAGTCCTAACCACTGTGGGTTGATTGTTAAAAAAGTTATTGTTCAGCTTTCTGGATTGTAAGGCCATTCTCCACTTGTATATTCATTCCACTTCTCACCCTTGATCCTCACGGTCTTTGTTCATTCTAGGTTACAGTAATACCACAGATGGCTCTTGCAGCTGCAAGAATTTACAAGCTTAATCAAATATAAGGTAGTTTTCTAAGCTAAATATAAAGCAGAAGTTCGCTTATGTTTTGATATGGACACAGGGAAGACAGCTACAAGAAAAAGGAGGATGTCAAAAGACTTCACAGAAGAATTAATATTTAAGTGATACTAAGCTGAATCAAAGAGACATAGCAATTAGCAAAGCATATGAGAGCCAGGAAGGCTTTTAGGGCAAAGGGAACAGCACAAGTTAAGCAGGAGTGAAATGAATTACATTCAGGGAACTGCAAGTAGTTCCTTATGTTTAGGTATCAAGAGAAATAACGAAGGGCAAGCTAAAAGGCCTTACATAAACGACTCTTATAAAGAGTATGGACTTGATCTTGAATGTATGGTGGCCCCAATCCACTATGGAATTTTCAGTAACAAGAAGGATGGCAGCAGGACTGGTTGGGAAGACTGGTCAGGAGGCAGCTCCCATATTGCTTACAATAGACACCAAGGGGCTGAAGCAATAGCAACAAAGTTAGGAGAAGCACATTAGAAAGCGGGCATGGGGGCACCTGGGTGGTTCAGTGTATTAAGCCTCTGCCTTCAGCTCAGGTCATGATCCTAGAGTCCTGGGATGGAGCTCCTCATTGGTCTCTCTCTGCTCAGCAGGGAGCCTACTACCCCTCCCTCTCTTCCTGTCTCTCTGCCCACTAGTGATCTCTCTCTGCGTGTCAAATAAATAAGTAAAATCTTAAAAAAAAAAAAAAAAAAAAAGAGGGCTCAGTGACAAAACTGGCAGATTTTTCCCTCTTCCTCCCTATGTCAGCTCAGTTTCCACCAAGGTTCCTGGCATAGTGAAATACGGTTCTACTAATAATAATTAGAAATAGATGCAGAAAGAGCTTAAGATAATTAAGCAAACGTTTCCTAAATAATTATTTGTGAAAGATTAAAGCACACTGAGCCTTTTATTACTCTTAAAGCTCGTATTTCTCCCCCAAAAGCCTCTTCAGTGGAGCCAGATAACCCAAGGAATTGGTTTTTCTTGCCACTGCTGAAAAAGTAACGATGAAGAAAACAGTAATGATTTTTGATAAAACACTGGAATGAGGAATTTAGGTGAAACCAACATGACATCTGAAATGCCTTAGAATTCACAAGTCTCAACAATACAAAGATACAGTATCATAAACAATGCTAAAAGATTATAAGAAAAACAGGACCTTCATACCATATGTATCCATGGATCATGCTGTTTAAAAACAGGACTCTAGGTTAAGTGCTATCACATACTACATGCTTAATAAGAGCAACAGTGGGGACTGAGTTGAGAAGCATCAATTATGATTTCTCATAAGATTATTTTTAATCCAGTGCAAATATTCATTAGAGTAGTAATCATAGTGACAGTTAAAATATTCAGTAAATATGTCCTTAAGTTTTAAGAACACAAAACCAAAGTTATTCATTTTTTTAGTCCCTAGAATCAACCAAACTGACCTCAGAATGAATTTGATGTTTGAAAGCTGGAAAGAAAAATAGTTCTTAGGAATTTCAACTAGGTCAACAAACTGGAAAAATATTTCCAATCAGATGGCAAGATTCTTTCCAGTACAAGCTATAATCAGTTTTATAGTTATGCTATTTTTTCCCAATTCAATAACAAGTACCTATTTATTTTGAATACCCATGGAAAAAAAGAACCCAATAAACAAGTTGTGCCCAGGAACCATGTAAGATCGTGCCAACTTTTAAAAATCTTGGAAAGACATACAGTCATCTTTCACAGGGGTCAGACTCCAAATGTAATAGCTATTTTAAATCCTTGTGGGAAAAAAACTTTGATTTCATAAAACGTTAAAATTGTAAGTGGCCTTTCCAGAAGATACTAAGCAGAGTTCATTTCAAGAGGTATTAAAGGGTGATATAAGAAAGGACAGTCCTTCATCTTTTCCATAATTTTTGTCCAGTCCTTTTTTCATATATTTAAACAATTACAACATTTCAGGCAGAAAATAAACTAATACATGTAGAAACTAGCTTGGTGTATTAAATTGTGTTTCCTATTAACCCCATTGTGACTGTTCCTTAGCCTAACATCCATACTTCTTTTCCTGTCATTTGGTGTGTTTTTAAACAATGTAATGATTTTACACTAACTACTTTTAGTCTAACAAAACAATTACAATGGTAAAGAGAAAAATTATGTTAATTTATTCTTAAGCCAAATCATGTTTTCAATTATGATTTGTGTCACTGCCCTCCTCTGTCATGGCAAATAATTAAAAATAGCAGAAAGGTAGCTCAATGAACATTTTCAGGAAATGTACTGACAACATAAAGGAGATAATTCTTCCAATGAAAAAGGAAGAAAATGTAAAGATACTGCCTTATCATAAGGTAGATATTTAGGGGTTTCCAAAAGAACAACCAAAATGATTTAGCAAAGGAATCGTTTTAAAAAGCAAGCGAAAGGGGCACCAGGCTCAGTCAGTTAAGCATCTGCCTTTGGCTCAGGTCATGATCCCAGGGTCCTGGGATGCAGCCCCGAGCTGAGCTCCCTGCTCATCAGAGAGCCTGCTTCTTTCTCCCTCACCTCCACCCCCACTATCCCACGTTGTGCTCTCTTGCTATCTCTCTCTCAAATAAATAAATGAAATCTTAGCAAAAAACAAAACAAAACAAAAACAAAAAACCAAGCAAAATAGAAGGACTAAAGATAGCAATATAGCAGATGAGGTTACTGACATCAGCAAGAAGACTTGAGGCACAGGACACCTAAAATATACACGGTATAATTGAAAACTGTGTGTGATACCTCCAGATTTATAAGAATTAGTTCCTATGTGGTAAAACAAGAAAATAGAGTAGTGCTGAAATGTGCTGCTAGACTAAGGAAGCCGGTCCCACACACCAGCAGTGCAACTCAAATTAATGCCTGGTCCTAATCACAAACTACTATCCATACCTCACAAACAGCTAAAATTTAAAATTTTAATCTGTAAATGCCAACGGTACCATGAATGTAGAAATAAGGATGTAAACTATTCTCTGTCGTGAACATTTGTTGATATTCAGGGCACTCAACTACTCAGGTTATCAGTTTCTTTGCAAATTAGGCAAAAAACAATGACAAATGTTACTGAAGCCATTCATTCATTTGGGTAAAACATCCAATGTAGTGGACTGTTTTGACTACTTAGCATCTTTGCTATTAAGAAATTGTGTCTTCTCCCACTTTATAAAGGTTCTGTAGGAGCCCAAACTCATGTAGACTATTATCCCTTATCCTACTAGGGTTTTTTCAACTTTGTTATTTGTGAGCCCCAAATAGCAGATACATCTTGCAACATCTCTAAGTCTAGAACGCAGCTGAGCATCTGTAATGTATGCTGTAAGCCAGCATACACACAGAAAATGTGGAATATTCATTTCATATAATGGAATATTATTTAGCAATAAAAAGGAATGAAATATTCATGCAAGCCATAATATGGATGAACTGCAAGATTATATATTGTGATTGCATTTACACGAGATGTCCAGAAATACAAATATATACAGATGGAAAGCAGGTTAAGTGGCTGCCTAGGAATGGGGGTAGAAGTGGGGACTGACTGCATACAAACTTGTAATATTTTTGGTGATGAAATGTTCTTTCAGTGGATTGTGGTAATAGTTGCACAACTGTATAAATTTACTAATACTCACTGAACTGCACACTTAAAATGGGTAAATGTTATCATATGCAAATTGCATCTCAATAAAACTGTTAACAAGTTGTCATTTGATGTGGGAACAAATAACCTTAGGAACTAATGTGGGTATCATTTTATTTTTAGCAACTACATAAATATTAATAATATGACAATCTTGAGTTATCAAGAACTGGATTAATTATTTGTTTAAATGCCCTAATTTGGTTTAAAATACGTTTTGAAAAATAGCCTATCCAAAAAGTTACATTCCCTTACAGGGAACAGGAATCCTTAGATCTGAGTTTATACTACAGCTAGCCTGGCTTAAGACTGGGCCTTTAACCCTGGTTATTATTCTACAAATTCATCAATTTTATTAGAAAAACAAAATTTACAGAGTTCACTACTGGTAGATCATAGGCGCAGTATTATCTTTTTAAAAAAATTTTAAAATTTTATTTATTTGAGAGAGAGGGCGAGAGAGAGAGAGTGCATGCGTGCACACGATAGTGGGGGGAGGGGGTGGTGGAGACAAACAGGCTCCGGGATGAGTGCAGAGACTGGCAGGGTAGCATGGGCAGAGTGTAGGGGTGGTGGTGGTAGTGGCTTGATCTCAGGATCCCGAGTCATAAACTCAGCAGAAATCAAGGGTCAGTGGCTTAACTGACTGAGCCACCCAGATGCCTCACAGTATTATCTTTCTACTATGGAGAGCATTATTTCAAATCTGTTAAAAGGAGTATGTTATAAAATCCTTAAAGGATCAGTATAGATTCAGACTCCTGTTATTCAAGCAGTGTATAATATTCAGTGGATCCTCCTAAGGTCCCAAAGGGCAGAAACATTATTATTTAAATGTCATTTACATCTAACAACTTAGTATTTGCATAGAAAAGCTCCTTAAATGTGGTTACATGAATGATGGTAATTGTTTTGCTGGTTAATGCTACTAATACATCCCTTTAGAGACATTCTGTGGAGGAAACATGGCAAACAGAACATTAAATTAGGAGTTAGGAAATACAGGACAAACATCTCCTAGTATCTAGCTGTGAAATTTCAGAGCTTCACACTCTCCTCTATAAAAGAAGTTGTGCTAAATTCTAAGGCCCTCTCGGTATTAAAATGAACAAGACAATGTTTCTTAGAGTTAATAACAGCAGCAAGAAATTTAGGGAATGGCTGTTTCGTTCCAGGCACCATTCTAAGCATTTAGATGTTTATATGAGTTCTATGCATTGACTTATAATCCTTACAGCAACTCTACAAGGCAAGTACTTATAAATGAGGTATAATGAAGAGGCTGGCAGCACGCATCAATGAAACTGGTCAAGGCCTCAAAGATGTCAGTAGCAGTATCAGGATTTATATCCCGTCAGTCTGGTCTAGCACTATGCTGTTAAAAAGTATACTACATCACATCTACAAGAGCTGTCAAGAGAGCTAATTGCTAATATTCTTTGATAGACAGTATATATGTGATAATTCTAGTGTTTCCTGCAAAAAATACAAATAATGATACCTAATATTCATGGAGCATTTGCTATGTCTAGGTACTGTTCTAACGCTTTATATAAATTATGTTGGGTAATTTTTACAACCTTATGAGATAGATACTGTAAGGTAAGATCTAAAGAGATTAAGTCTCAAGAACCAGACAGAGTCTGAGCCCAGGAAGCCTGACTGTAAAGCCTCAGATCTTTAAATACTAGTATTTTATTGGGTTGTGGGTCTTAGTCTAAAAGAATGTACATTCCCAGAGAAAACAATCAGGTGACTCAAAACTGGGGCCAGAAGAGCCTCAGCATCAGGAAAACGAGGCGAGGAAAGCAGGCGTCTTGAGCTCGGAACCCCACGGCGGGGCCTAGGGCTGTCAGTAGACAAGGTCCCTTCCTGCTACTCCAGAACAAAAGGGAGGGATAGAAGGGGAGAGCAGACTTGAGAAATCTGCTACAGAACCTATACAGAAGCTTGCACTCTGCTGGATTCTAGCTATTTCTACTCTTTCTCCCCCCTAATTATCTCTCTCCCCTGCCACAGCCTATATCAGTCAGCAGTCACCACACATATGATATATTCCCCCCCAAAATCAACATTTAGCAGAGGCAAACCAGGTATATAATCCTATATTTAACTTGGTACAGACTTAAAAACAGTAAGTCCTCTATCTCTCCCGGATCTGTACATCCTAGCTGTTTCTATTGCGTAGTTTATTCTCTGATCTAGCCCATTTCTTGTTAGGCCAGGAATAATTATTAGTAATGCGTATAGGTGGAAGTGAGCTCCAGACCTATGCGTCAGGCTGATTAAAGGGTGGGCATGCATGCGTACATATGCATGTGCATACACACACACACAAACACACACACACACTCACACACACACACCCTGTACTGACTAGTTTCACTTTAAACTCCTGACTGTAAATTTCAGGTAGGTCTTCACTTTAGCCCAGCAATGCTATTACTTGTCACTTTTCTCACTTCCTCTCCACCTTGTCACTTCCTCTCCTACTCTTGGAAGTAATTATTTCAAACCTTTCTCTCTTTACTCTTCCAATATGCCCTCCTCAACCCTACCTCACTTTCAGCTTATGACTTTGCATCTTATAATATTATATCCCTCACATTTACATTGTTCAATCTACCGATACACCCTAAACAACGTCTTCTCTTTTTGTTATAATGTATAAGCTGTATTAACTAAGACCAAACCTTCCATTTATACACTGGGTTATATATTCTCTTTACTACTCTAAAAGAAGCCAAAGACAAAACACGGTAACTTCAAAAAATACCGAATAATGAGTTATGAAATGTAAACAGACATTCCAACAATTTAAAAATTGCTAGAGGAAGATCCTTCCTGAATAAGGGCACATAGTCAGTGTAATAAAGTCTTAAGGAAAAGCAATTGTGTGGTCAATGGATTTGTGAACAGAATTAGCTGTTCATTTTCAGAGACTATCTTTACGTGAGTGAACTATTAACAAACTATGATTATTTGGACTTAGGTATTTTGCAGGCATTTACTCTATAATGAAGTATTGCTGTCAATGATAAAAATTTGTGCTTTCAAATGAAAATTAGAATTTTTGAAAACAGTATCCATCATTGTGAGTATGACATCTCAACACTTAAAAGCTTTTCAAGTGAGACTGGTGATTATATAAATGACTGTGATTTATTGATAACATGTAACAGTATGTATCAACCTTTGGAAGAGCTACATAACTCAGTACACCAATACTTTCTAAATGACAAATACATAGTGTCACAAAATCATGGTAAGTAGAGCAGGCCTATTAAAAAATTTAAAAGATAGTGGATTTTAATGTAACAGAGAATGAAGAGTTCATTCCAACATTTCAGATTCCAAACTGCAGCCAAACTTTAAGAAACCACCACTTGCCAAGTTTTGGTATATTATCAAAGAATATCCACAATTGTCTGAGAAGACTATTAAAGAGCTCATGCACTTTGAACTAAAAATCTGTGTCAGGGTAGATTTTCTGCATAAACTCATACACTTCATTCTCTATAAACTTCATTTTTATATGCTGCAAGAAGCAAATGTAAGAATCCTGTTATCTTTTGTTAAGTTAGATACTAGAAATGTGCAAAACTTATAAAAACTCCAGACTTCTCACCAATTTGTTTTTAAAAATCTTTGTTTTAAAAAATATGTTGATTTTGCAAATATGTTGTTAGTGGGTCTGACTGCTAAAAGAAATTTAAGAAATTAATCATTTTAAATAAATATAATCCACATCAACACAAGCTCTTTGGTGTCCTCAGCAATTTTAAAAAGGGTACAGAAGTTGTGACAATGCAAAAACAAGAACTGTTGCCCTAGAAAAAGCCTGTACAGGTCCAGAAAGAAAATGTACACCAAAATATACCTTATACAATATACCAGATAAACTCCCTATGAATTATGGAAAAAGACTTAAAACTATTATAGTTAATAAATTTCACTGCATAAAAATATCATAACATATTTAATTTCCTTCCATTTTTTCCTAACCTTTTTACTATAAAAATGTGTTGTAATATATTGTCTTGCACATACACCCATATATACTTGTACCATTATTTTCCTAAGATATAAATTCTTATACATACAGCGCTCAGCTTAAATATATGCACTATTAAAATTTTGTTTTATCTGCCAAATTTCTTCTACATTCATCTAATGGGAGTACCAGAGGAGAGAAAGGAGCAGAAACTGTATTTGAAGAATTTATTTCTCAAACTTACAGAAAAACAATAACTACACATCCAGAAAGCTCAGTGAACTCTAAGTAAGATAAACTCAAGAGGATCCAAACACATACCACAGTAAAAATGGTCAAATGTAGGAGACAATTTTAAAAGGAGCAAGAGAAAAATGACTTGCTACTTAAAGGTAATTCCAAGAAGATTAATGGCTGACTTATCAGCAGAAACTACAAAAACCAGAAAGCAGTGAGATGCCATAGTCAAAAGGCTCAAAGAAAAAAAACTATCAACAAAGAATCTTATATCCAACAAAACTATCTTTCAAATATGAAGGTGAACTAAAGACATTATCAGATACAAAAACTGAGAAAATCTGCTGTTTGTAGACCTGACTCATATATTAAAGGAAGTATTCAGGCTAAAAGCAAGGAAGCCTACATGGTAATCTGAATCTACCCAAAAAAATAAAGAGCACTAATAAAATCAGTTTAAATGAGAAAAAAAATTCATAAAGAAATTAAAATGCCATAAAGTAGAAAACATTCACTTAATGCAAAAGAAAGCAATAAAGGACGAACAGAGAAACCAAGGTTACATATAAAACAAAAAGTAAAAGAGCAGGCATAAATCAAACTATATCAATAGTTAACATTAAATGTTGAGAGGAGTAAATCACCCAATCAAAAAATAGACTGTTAACTTGGATCTTAAAAAAAGAAACATAGGGGCACCTGGGTGCTCAGTGGGTTAAAGCCTCTACCTTAGGCTCAGGTCATGATCCCAGGGTCCTGGGATCATCCGCATCCAGGCTCTCTGCTCAGCAGGGAGCCCGCTTCCTCCTCTCTCTCTGCCTGCCTCTCTGCCTACTTGTGATCTCTGCCTGTCAAATAAATAAATAAAATCTTAAAAAAAAAAAAAAAGAAACATAATCCAACTATGTATCATTGACCTTTGAACAACGTGGGGTTAAGAGGATGTCATGACCCCTCATCTATGAGATCAAAAATCCATGTTTAATTTTCATTCCTGCAAAATTTAATTACTAAAAGCCTGTGTTGACCACAAATAAGCCTAAACTATAACATAAACAGTAGATCAGCACATATTTTGTATGTTGCATGTGTTCTATACTGCATTCTTACTATAAAGCAAGCTAGAGAAAATGTTATTAAGAAAATCATAAGGAAAAGAAAATATATTTACAGTACTGTAAAACATCCATGTATTAGGGAGACCCATGCAGCTCAAACCCATGTTGTTCAAGGGTCAACTGTGCCACCTATAGGAGACATACTTCAGCTTCAAAGATACAAATAGCTTGAAAGTAAAAAGAAAAAGATATCATGCAAGGAGCAAACCACAAGAAAGCTAGACTGGCTAGATTAGTATCAAACGAACTAGACTTTAAAACAAAAAACAGTTGCCAGAGATAAGGGGGGCAATTTTATAATAATAAAAGGCTCAGCCCATCAGGGAAGAATAGTAATTACAAATATATGTGTATCTAATAACAAAATAAAATACAGGAAGCAAAAACTGACAGAAATGAAGGGAAAAACAGACAATTCAACAATAATAGTTTCAATACCTCATCTTCAATAATGGTAGAATAACTAGAAGATCAACAAGGAAATACAAAACTTGAACAACCCTATAAACCATTTAGATCTAGCAGCTACCTATAGACTACATCCAAAAGAATATACATTCTTTTCAAATCCATATGAAGCATTCTCCTTGAGAGACTATATTCTATGGCACAGAATAAAATTTAGTATATTTAAGGGGATATAAATTTAATATATTTAAAAGGATATAAATACAAAATATGTTCTCAACCACAGTTGAATGAAATTGGAAATCAACAACAGGAAGAAAATTGGGTAAGTAATAAATATGTGGAAGTTAAACAAAGCACTCCTAAACAATCAATGGGGCGAAGAAGAAAGCAAAGGGAAATCACAAAATAATTTGAGATTAGTGATAATGAAGACACAAAATATCAAAACTTGTAGGATACAACTAAAGCAGTGCTTGAGGGGAAATTTATAGCTATAAATAACTATATTAAGAAAAAGATTTCAAATAAATACTTTTCCATTTAAGACAATGGGTAAAGAAGGGAAACTTAACCTAATGCAAGCAAAAGGACAGAAATAATAAAGGTTAAAGCAGAAATTATTGAAAGAGAGAATAAAAGAACAGTAGAGAGAAATCAATGAAACCAAAAGCTGGTCCTCTGGAAAGATCAACAAAATGGACAAATGTCTAGGCAGATAGGACCCAAATTACTAGAAACAGAAATAAAAGAGGTGGCATTACCACTTACCTTACAAAACTAAAAAGGATTATAAAGAATACTATGAATAATTATATACCAACAATATTAACTTAGATGAAATGAGCAAATTTCTAAAAGACACAAACTACTGAAACTGATTTAAGAAGTACATTTTTAATAAGGGAAGAGACTAAACTAGCAATCAAAAAACTATCCACAAAGAGAGGTGCCTGGGTGGCTCAGTGGGTTCAAGCCTCTGCCTTCGGCTCAGGTCATCATCTCAGGGTCCTGGGATCGAGCCCCATATTGGGCTCTCTGCTCAGCAGGGAGCCTGCTTCCTCCTCTCTCTCTGCCTGCCTCTCTGCGTACTTGTCATCTCTGTCTGTCAAATAAATAAATAAATTAAAAAAAAAAAAAAAAAAACAACTATCCACAAAGAAAAGCCCAGGTCTAGATGACTTTATCCCTGACTCCTACCTAACACTTACAGAACTAATACCAAGGGGCGCCTGGGTGGCTCAGATGGTTAGGCGTCTGCCTTGGGCTCAGATCATGGTCCGGGGGTCCTAGGATCCAGTCCTCCAGGTCGGGCTCCCTGGCAGGGATCCTGCTTCTTCCTCTCCCTTGACTGCTCCCCCTGCTTGTGTTCTCTTGTTCTCTCTGTAAATAAAATCTTTAAAGAAAAAAAAAAAAAACATCTAAAACCAGTTCTTCATTAAGTCTTCCAAAGACTCATGAGACCAGTATTACCCTGATACCAAAACCAGAGAGATACTGGAAAAATCTTACAGACCAATCTCTTGTGAATGTAGATGGAAAAAATCCTAAATAAAATATGAACAAACTGAATCTAACAGTATAAAAGTTATACACCATGACTAGGTAGGACTTCTATCAGGAAGGCAAAGTTGTTATAACACCTAAAAATTAATGTAATTAATTAGTTTTTTCAGTAAATTTTGAAAAGACCAAAATTGGGGTTGGGGGAAGAGAGGCATTTGACAAACTCCCACATACTCTCAAGATAAAATCACTCAAAAAACTAGGACCAGAAAGGAACTTCTCAGTCTGATAAAGGCATCTATAAACTCCCACAGCTAACATCATAGTAAAGGTGAAAGACTGGATGCTTTAGCCCTAAAATCAGAAACTAAGGATTTCCAGTCTTGAGGACTCTATTCAACAGTGTACTGGAGGTTCTAGTGAGGGCAATTACGGAAGATAAAGAATTAAGGTATCCAGGTGGGAAAAGAAAAAATACAACTATTTTTACTCATTGATGACATAATGTTGTATGTAGAAAATTTTCAAAGAATTCACCAAAAAGCCCCCATCACTTATTAGAATAAATGAATTCAGCAACAGGGCTGGATACAAAAATCAATTGTATTTTTATACACTTGAAATTATGAAATTATAAATGAAGTTAAGAATTAAATTCCATTTGTAATAGGACCTGAAAGAAAAAAAAGTTTAGGAGTAAATTGAACAAATAGTACAAAAGTTATACTCTGAAAACTACAAAATACTGCTGAAAGAATTAAAGAGCTAAATTGTTGGAAAAACATTCCTTGTTCATAGACTGGAACACTTAACATTGCTAAGATGACAATATCCCCCACAACTGATTCAGTGTAATTCCAATCAGAATCCCAGCTGACTTTTGTAAAAATTGACAGGCTGATACCAAAATTCACATGGAGGGGCGCCTGGGTGGCTCAGTGGGTTAAAGCCTCTGCCTTCCGCTCAGGTCATGATCCCAGGGTCCTGGGATTAACCCTGCATCATGCTCTCCTAGGCAGGGAGCCTGCTTCCCATTCTCTCTCTGCCTGTCTCTCCACCTACTTGTGACTTCTCTCTGTCAAATAAGTAAATAAAATCTTAAATAAAATAAAATAAAATTGACATGGAGTTGCTAGAATCCCAAAATAGCCAAAACAATCATGAAAAAAAGAAAAAAGCTGGACTTGTATGTCTGGATATCAAAGCTTACTACAAAGGAATGATAATCAATAAGGTGTGGTGCTGGCATAAGGATATACATACAGATCAAGGGAATAAAATTAAAAGTCCAAAAATAAACTAAGATACCTATGGGCAACTGGTTTTTGACAACGTGCCAAGCCCATTTGATGGGGAAAGAGCAGGTTTTCCAACAAATGGTGCTGGAATGACTGGATAGGCACAAGAAAAAGAAACAGTACCTCCATACTTCACATCATATCTAAAAATTAGCTCACATGGATCAAAGATCTAAATAAAAGAGCTTAAACTGGAAAATCTAGGGGTAAGCCTTCACAACCTTGAATTTAGCAAAGGATTCTTAGATGTGACACCAGAAGAAAAAGCAACAAATGTAAATAAATTGTACTTCACTGAAATCAAAAACTTTTATTCTTCAAGGGACAACATCAGGAAACTAAAAAGACAACCCAGGGAATAAGAGAAAATATTTGCAAATCGTATATCTGATAAAGGACTTGAGGACACATAACCCAATTTAAAAAACGGGCAAAGGATGGCCCACCAAAAATGGCCACAGGATTCCATTCATATGAAATATCCAGGACACGGCCATACAGAGACAGAAAGATAAAGGAGGAGGGAGGGGTATTAGGGAGGGGATAACTGAAAGGCATGGATGGGGTTTCTTTTCAAGATTAAAAAAATTTTTTTTTCTTTTTATTAACATGTATTATTTGTCTTGGGGGTACAGGTCTGTGAAAAAAAAAAAAGGTTTAAAATTAACTGTGGTGATGGCTGCACATACCTGAACACATAAAAATACACAGTACCTTTTAATGGGTAAAATTGTATGTATGTGAACGCTGTTAAAAAAAGTCAATCATACTTTCATTTTTCTTCTGTTGTTTTTCAAATTAGTGTACAGTGAGTTTACCTACAAAAAGTTTTATATTTAACTGATTTACTAGTCTTTCTCCTTGTGATTTCTGGATTTGATATCAGCTTAGTTATTTCTTGCTCCATTATCAATTGATATCACCCTGTCATATTTTATGTTTTCTAGAAAATAGAATATGGATCAATTACTTTCCTTTATGGTTTGTCTCCAAGTTCTTCTCACTTCATTTCTATCCTCATGCTGCCTGTGTTACCACCTTTTCCTCAGCAGACCTCATTTCCACCCTCACACACAAAAAATGGGAGCCTCAAATTCCTTCTCACAACCTCCCCCATTCCCCAAAACTTACCAAATATACCAACCATAGCTCTTAGTCAGGCTAAATTCTCTCTCCACACTTAATTTGAATTCCATCCTTTTCTGCCTTCTTGCTTAATCACCCCTTCTCTCTGGTCTCTTTAACGTCTCCATCTACCTATCTCCCAAGGGTACCAAGTTTATCCCTTAAAGAGTCTGCCCCACAAAACTCTGTTGTCTCCCTCCATTATTTGCCTTCCTTTTGCAGGGAAACTTCTCGAAGTACAACGCACACTCAATATTTGTTTTCCAAGATCACTGCCAGCTCTCAGTTTCAAACACGCATCATTTTTCATCCAGGATACTGCAGACTGACTTCCCACCAAAGTCAATGTCTATATTCGGGATTTTTAATTTGG
Organism: Mustela nigripes; assembly: GCF_022355385.1. Classification (NCBI taxonomy): domain Eukaryota; kingdom Metazoa; phylum Chordata; class Mammalia; order Carnivora; family Mustelidae; genus Mustela; species Mustela nigripes. The sequence goes on along the minus strand of NC_081562.1, from coordinate 112,568,801 downwards.
TATCCATAATTGGACTGCAAGGGACCACAAATCTGATATTTTATGTACATCAGCACTTTTTTTGGGAATCGTTTTTATAAGACTTAAAGAGTGTAATGACCTCAAATGTTACCTATTTTTCTCAAGGAAGGCAGAATGACTTTTTAAAATGCAAATATGATCATGTCATTGGCTTGTCTTTCAGTATTTCCCCATCACCTTGAAGATAAAACCCAAACTCTCAAGGCATGCAGATCTTGAAGATCACCTTGAAGATAAAACCCAAATTCTCATGGCATTCCAGATGTGGCTCTTATCTCTTTAGCATAATCTTGCATCACTATCCCTAAGTCCTCCACCTACACAATTAGCATCCAGTCACAGCCTACCAGGTATGCTACTTCAAACTTACACTCACAGCCTTTTAGCATGCTTCTCCCCCATATGAAATCACCCATTCACACCTCTCCGAACTGGTCCTCCAAGACTCACGGATTTCAACAGGAAATTATTTTCTGTTCTTTTCTTAAGTGTCCCTTTTATTTGCATCTATGGCATCCTGTGTATATCTCTACAGTAACTTTTATCACAATTATAATTATTAACTTATTATAATTATTAATTTATCTTTCTTCCCTATAAAATTATAAACTCTTTTAAAGTAAGGATATCCATCTTCTACTTCTCGTGTCTTACATATTTCCCGAGTAAATCATACCTCACTCTCTTCTTAAACCCTGCAAACATTCTAAATTCAATATTTTAAGTAGTCTATGATTGCCAGATTTAACGGTCTTTTTATTCCTTACCTAACTTAGACTTTGTAGTCCTTATCAGTAACATTTGACATAGTCTATCATATCCTCTTTTTTGGAATATTCTCCTCATTTGCCCTCCTAGATTCTGTTATTTGGTTCTTTTCTTACCTCACCAGCTGCTCCCTGAGTATCCTCTTTACCCTGACCTTTAAATGTTGGGAGTGCCTCAGCAGTTAGTCCTCAAACTCTTCTTTATTTTATACTCACTATCTATGATTTCAAGTCTGTTTGCTCACAACTCTCAAATTTGTATCCGGTTACACAGGTGGGTTTGCTTTATGAAATTTAACAAGCTAAACACTAATGATCTTTGTACCCTTTCATTCAAGTTTTATAGTTCAATAAGAGGTTAAAAGAAGAGAAAAAAGCAAAAAAGAGAGTAATGACTAGAATAATGTATAGAATTGTTGAATCACCATATTGTACACCTGAAACTAATAACTCCATGTTGATGACACTTCGATATAAGAAAAAAGAAAAAGGAAAAAAATGGTGATGAATTCTTTAATACAAGCCTCATAACCTACCCCAAAGCAAGCTTTTCTCATAGTCTTCCTTTTCCGAGAAGAGTAAAACCCATTGTTCTAGGGCTCAGGCCAAAAACCTCAAGAGAGCTCCTTCCACTTTTTCCTTTAATTCCAGTTAATCCATCTGCAAACTCTGTCAGCTGTGTCTTCAAACACATCCCAAAGATGAGTATTTTCCACATGTCCCACTGTGATACGATGTCTCAGTGCAGCGCCCTCCCTAGCTGGTGTCTGCCTAGCGCAGTCGCGGTCCTTGTAAATACACATCACATCATGTCCTCTCGCTTCCCAACCCACTAATTCAAATTTCAAGTCCTTTCAGTGGTCTCCCAGGTCCCACCTGATCTGGTCCCAGCCATCTCTCTGACCTCGTCCTCTGCCCTTCTTCCCTTTGTCTCACGCACTCGGTCACCCCGGCTTCGTTGCAGTTCCTTAAACATAGCACATGGCATTGTACTTCAAGGCTTTTGCACGTGCTGCCCCTGTCTCCAAATAGTCCATGGCTTAGTTCCTTAGTTTATTCAGATCTCAAATGTCATCATCATCAGAGAGGCCTTTCCTTTATTTAGCTCTTTAAAAAAAAACCAATGCTACCCTTTCCTTACGTCTACGCAGGCCTTAATTCTCTTCACAGCAGGCCACCTGACGTTTAATGTATTTGATTATTGTCTTACTCCCCCGGTCAGAATTTAAGCTTCCTGAGAGCAGGGACCTCACCTGTGTTCTTCACCAGAACCGCCAGCATCGAGGGCCCTGGAGGTGCCCCACAGTATTACGGAGGGAACGTGGAATGCATTTAGGGCGCCTGTTTGCTATTTCTGAAACTCTGCTTTCCCCAGCCGGTCTTTCCTTCCGCTCTTTCACTACCTCTTAAACAGAGGCTGCGATCAGTACCAAGATTTTACAGCGTACACTAAGACAAGGAGTCCTTTAAACTTCAAAATAATAAAAAAATCAGTTTCTAATGGGGGAAAAAAAAAACCCAAAAAACCCAAACCCTAGATTTCTGCCGAGCAGCTTAACAATGGGTTTATAAATGCGTTCCTGATTAAAGGAAGCCGTCGTGGCTCCCAAGAAGGGCCCCGGACAGGACCCGCAGGTAGGGCTGGACGATGAATCGCGCAGGGGACTACGTGAGATGGGCCTCGGGGACTTCCGAAGTGACGGGCGTCGGCGGAATTCTCACGGACAACCGCGGGCGGCCGCCGTTAACCAGCGCCGAGCGCTCTCCGTGCAGGGACTCGGCGCGCCGGGGACGTGCATCCTCGGACCCAGCTGCACTGCGGACGGGGCACTGCCGTCGTGTCACGCGAGCGACGCCAGGGCCGGCGGCCTCCAGCAGCGCGACGGGGAGCGCGGCTCCGAGCAGCTCCGAGCACTCGCTCCCAGCGCCCCGCGCGGACACGCGCGCCCCGCGCGGACCGCGCCGGCGAGGAGGAGCTCAGCGGCCCCCTCCGGCCGCTCGTCGCCGGGACGCTGGCCGCGGCTGGGCTCGGACACCGGAACTGCGGCGTCCGCACCGCATCCCGCGCGAACGCTCGCTCCCGGGCTCCACGTCGTGCCCCCGCGGAGACCGCGGCTCGGCTCGGCCCGGCGCCCGCAGGCCCCAGGGCAGGCTCAGGCTCGGGGCGTGCACGGAGGACGCGCCCCGCCGAGCCCCGGCCCCGCAGCGGAGGGAGAACCCGCCCACCACCTCCGCGGTCCGCGCCCCCGACAGAGGCCGGGAGGAGGAGCAAGAGGGTGAGCAGCCCGCGTCCCCGCGGGAGGAACCGGAGAGCGAGGAGGTGAGTGAGGAGCGCCCCCACCGAGGACGGTCCGCAGGAGGAGGAGGAGGAGGGCGGTGGGCAGCTCGCCCCCCCCGCGTCCCTCCCCTCTCTCCCCTCTCCCTCCTTCCCACTCCGGCCTCGGAGCGGATGCCCGGGTCCCCCGTCGCTGCCGCCCCGCGCGCTTACCGGCCGTCCGGCTCAGGCCTGGGGGTGTCGGCCGAAGGTTCCCCGCCGCCGCCCGCGTTGAGCCCGGAGGCCCGGCGGCTTCGCCGCCGCGGCCGGGGCTGCTTCTGGGCCGCCAGCTCGGGCTCCATGGCGCGGACGGGGGGGGCCCGGGGGTGGGGCGGTGGCCGGGTGCCCGGAAGACCCGCTGGGACGGGCACCGCGCCCGACCACTTCTGCCCGGAGAGCAGATCCTGTCAGGAGGGCGCCGCCACCGCCGCCGCCATCTTCCGGGGTTTGAAAATGGCGGCCGTGCGGCGGCCAGCCAATCGGGAGACAGCGGGCGGTTGCTGGGAGACGGGAGGTCCCGCCCCGCGGGCGCGGGCGCGGACGCCGAAGAGCAGTACAGTAGGCGGCCTCGGGTTCCTCCCTCCCGGCTCACCGGTTGGGACTCACGCCACAGGCCAGGGCGAACGGCAGCCCGAGGCCGGTCCTACTACGCGGGGGTGGGCGGCGGGAGAGATCGGACGTGATGACCCGAACTGAGCTGTGGTGGTTGCCACGGAGGAGCTGAATTACTCGCGTGAGGTAGATCCCAGGTACCTCAGGGAACGGAAAGAGGAGCTGAATTACTCGCGTGAGGTAGATCCCAGGTACCTCAGGGAACGGAAAGGTGCTCTCGGAGCGTCTCTAGGGAACCAGCGAAACCCGATCGCGAGTCGTCCTCGGGGGAGGGAGCCCCTCGCGCGCAGACTCTTCCACAGACTTAGAGGATGGAGGGAGTCTTCATTCATCCCCTAAGTCTGTGGAAGCGGCAACGAAGCGGACGGCAAGTGAGGGTGAGGGACCTTCTCCGGTATAAAGACGGTCGTTCTCTAGCTCGTTCCTTGATGTCAAAGGTCCCTTTCTGCGCGTCGGGGGCGCGGGGGCGGAAATGAGCTGTGCGCACGCAAACGCCAGGCGCGGAAGGGGCGCCCCGACTCCCCGGTCCCCCCGGAGCGACTCCCCGGTCCCCCC
>NC_081562.1:112527861-112564132 GCF_022355385.1 Mustela nigripes | reverse complement strand
CCCCCCCCCCCGGAGCGACCCCCCGGCCCCCCGGAACGCGGCGGCTGCGGCTTGCGTGGCAGCGCCGCGCTCCCGGTACCCCGCAGCAGGAAACACCACCGGCACAGACCGGGGCGGCAGGACGAAGCCCCGGGAGGCGGACTCCTGCAGCAGCCGCGCTCGTGAAAGAAACCCGCCCTGCTTTGCTCTCGGACATTTCAGCTCCTTTCCCCGCAGTTGCCTCTTCCTCTAACCTGGGGTGAAAGCCCTCCGACTTCGCCCGTTCTTTGGCTCTTCATTCTCCTATTGGGGCTCCCGCGTCCCTGTGACGAGGTTTGCTTTTCCCCTGTTCATCCCCCTGGTGTTTATAATATCAGAGAAGTAAAGAGAGTTAAATAAAAAATGATAGGGAAGTGGTTAGTTATAGTTGATCCACTGGCAAGAGTATTTTCAGCCAATAAAAATTAACTATAAAGTGTATCATAGGATAGGTACTGTAAGTCTGAAATAAAAACATGGAATACAGACGTATATTCAGTATACCCTGAGTTATGAATTATAAGAGATTTAAAAGAACATGCAATCAATGTATTAAAATTTCACTAAGTAGACTATATTATTAAATTTTTTTTTACTTTCTTGTATTTCATGATTTTTTAATCATGAGATGCTGAACTTGAATTGCATTTATAACATGAGGACAAATTCTTGTGTTACAAGAATCCTGTTGAGATATCCTACCTTACCCCACTCTCCCCCGGAAATTAAAGAAGAAAGTTTTGCTTTGCAGCAGTTAGAGTAAAACATACAGAAATGCTGTCTAAGGAGCTTTCTTTTTTCCCTCAAATTTGTTTATTTAAGTAATCTCTATATCCAAGGGGGTCTTGAACCCATGACCCTGAGATCAAGAGTCACATGCTCCTCCCACTGAGCCAGCCAGGCTCCCCTAAGGAGCAGGTTTCCACGCAAACATAGATTTACAAATACTCTTTGGGTGTCTTTCTCAAAGATTATTTCAACAGCTAGTAGACTGGTATGCATTAGTACACAAACCAATACTTCTAAAACCTAGTCTCTCATATTCTCTAAATAAATCAAACTCTTTTTGTAAAACTGCTTACCAAATGATACCTGTCATGCTTGTTTTAGCAACCAGTAAGGTCATCCAGTACATACCAGCTGTAAGTGGGGTTGTAGAGGGAGAATGTTGGGAAAGCGCAGTGTCTTTTATTCGCAACTTCCAGCAGTCTGCCTGACCCCTCTGCACCACGGATACTTCAGTTCTTTCCCCAAGCCCTCAGACGCATGTTTTGGAGAAAAATGAGAATGAAAAGACTTTTAAAGATATCAAAGCTGTGCAGTCTTAAACCGCCAATGGGAAAGTTACTCTGATGGTAAATGTATTTGATGGAGAAAACTCTGATGGTAAATGTATTTGATGGAGAAAACTCTGATGGTAAATGTATCTGATGGAGAAACTGTCCAGTCATCATATCTGACCAGCAAGAGTATTGCTAGGCGCAACAGGACAGATTGTTTGAAATCAGGCTTCTCGTTTCTTCGAATCTATCATGTGTGTCTGTGTGTAGGGGAAGGGAAAGCTGGTCATTGTTTTTCACCTATCATCTATTTACGATCTTGGTTTGGTTTTGGATATTTCAAGGAGAAAAACAGTTAAATTGGAAACTGGAATGACGGAGGGGGGCTTTAAGAGGAATGGAACTTGGGAAGAAAAATGTGTGGCCAGGAGAAGTACAATAAATTAGAAGTAGATTGAGGCAAATTGCTTTTATGCTTAGACTGTCTTGGGAGGAGGCCAGTGAAGTTTCAAAGTACAGAGTTCTGTTCGTTGGGGGGGGGGGGGGGGGGGTGGGAGGAGAGGGTAGAAGGTAGGGCGGTGGGCACAGTAGGGGTGGGAATGACAATGGGAAGTGATTCTGGCTGTGGCAGCCTGGGTTGCCAACAGAGAATTAGCAAAGATATCTTCACAAATGTCAGAATATCAGTCAGAAAGAATTAGTTCTCAGAGCCGAAGAATTTCTTGCTTAGAAGGTTATTTTTTCTCAATCACTTAGCCAGTGAGTTGACTAGCCTATATTGAAAAATAGTTAAAGAGACGAACTTTGTAAAGAAAGGAAATCCTAACCATACACCCCACACTTTCATACTTGCAAGTTTTTTTTTTCCACTCTCTTTCAAAGACCTAACAACAGCTAACCCATGTGTCCGTGAGGGTTCTACCAGAGAAATAGAGCTAGTAATAAATATTTATATATGTCTATATTTATGTAAAAATGGAGGTTTATGTAGAAGAGAGATTTATGTATTTGTATGTATATGAGGTATGAAGTAGTGTGATATGTGTGTGTGTATGGAAGTGTATTCATGGAATTTATGTGACGTGGGCTCTATAAAATCTGAAGTCAGTAGGACAGACTGGAAGGCTGGCAACTCTTGGGTAGGAGCTGAAGCTGATGCTGCTGCTTTGCTTCTAAGGCCTTTCAACTGATTAGATGAGGCCCACCCATGTTATCAAGGGTAATATTTACTTAAAGTCAAATGATTGTCTATGTTAACCATATTTACAAAGTGCCTTCTCAGTTACAGATTAGTGTTTGGTTGAATAACTGAGCACCATGGGCTAGCCGAGTTGATACATGAAACTAACCATCACAACAGAAGACTTCTCCAGACTTGAAATTCCAATTATTATTACTTTAGGGAACTTTATTCCTTTAGGATTTAGTGTTTCAAGGAAGAAATAAATTACTAAAAAAAAAAAAAAGAAAGAAAGAAAAAAGAAAAAAGAAACTAATACTAAGATGCATTTCTTAGGTTATATTTCTAAAGAGACTTTTCTAATTCTGTTCTAATTCCTTTGCAAATTTAAGTAATCATAGCTCTAAGTGAGGTTGAGAATTAAAAAAAAATAATGAAACATGCTAAATGTGTCAGTGGTTCAGAAAAGAGGTAATTAAATCATCTGATTTCCCCTTATCTTGTGTCAAACTAAAAATAATCAGGGGCCAATGGGAGAAATTTGACACAGCAACAAAATAAACACGATTCTGGTTTTATAAAATGAAACCGGCTTATTCTTTGCCTTTATTATATGGAACTACCAGAACCCTAAAAATTTGGGGGATTATTGGCAGATAGAGACAGATGGGACTGACTTTATGAAGATCAAATTCTGTGACAAGTAGAACTCATAAATTCAGGAGAAAACTGCTGGAGTACACATGATTTTAAAGGAGCTCCCCATGCAGAATCAACAGATACAAGATGCAGAAGGAGTTTTAATGATTTGGAATCATTAAATTGGAAGGTACATTTGGAGCAGGTGAGTCAATTAGCTTCTTCCCCCTCCTCTGCTTGCGAAGTATACTTGCCCATTGGCTAAAGCAGTGAGTGGGGACCCAAAGCTGGAGATATGGAGCAGTGCTTCAGGACTATTCCAGGGAAGATGGGGAACATGAAAGCAGAAGACAGATAGAAGCCACTCCAGCAGTACATTCCAACCTTCCACCTGTATCACCAGAAACAGGCTGTAAAAATAGCACACACAGGCAGGCACACAGAGGTCTAAGACAAAACAGGATAAAAGATAAAACCATGACTGTTAAAAGATTTAAGGAAAGCCTTCACAATGAGAGGGACATCAAAATCCTAAAGGGGCAAGAATTAGAACACAAGGAAAGAAACAGAAGACTTCACAAACACAAACAGAAGACTTCAAAGGGAGAGGTGAGATGCCAATTCAGCCATGAAAAGAAAATACACTAAAATTCTGGTCACTTAAAAATAAATGGGGCACCTGGGTGGCTCAGTCAGTTGAGTGTCTGCTTTCGGCTCAGGTCATGATCTCAGGGTCCTGGGATCGAGCCCACACAGGGTTCCCAGTTCTGTGGGAGTCTGCTTCTCCCTCTCCTTCTGCCCTTCCACCTACCTGCTTGTGCTCTCTCTCTCAAATAAATAAATAAAATCTTTAAAAAATTCTATAAAATAGAATAAAATAAAACTAAACCAAAAGACACATCAATAGCAGAAGCAACGCAGATGAAAAGCAAATCAATAGGCCAAAAGTTCTAGCTGAAGAATTTTCCAAGAACACAATGCAAAGACCCAGGGAAAGGAAAATATGAAAGAAGAATACAGAGTCAAAAGGGCAACACTAAAGGTTTCAACTTTTATCTAACTAGAGTCCAGGAGAGAGAACAGGCAGTATGGAGAGGAGAAAATAACTAAATTAAAAAGCCCAGGCCCAAGAAAGAGTAAGACCTGAGTATTAGAAGTATCCTCTAAGTATGGAATGAGGTGATTTTAAAAAGATTACATAGAACCACATCATGGAAATTTTCATGTTCAAAGAAATAAAGAGAAAAATGATAAAAGTTCTCAAAGAAAGCCTATCTATAAGGAACAAAGAATTAGAGCAGTGTAATATTTTTTAATGGAAAGAAGGAATAATGGCCAGTATCTTCAGAGGTTTGAGGACATATGGTTTGGAACCTAAAATCCCATATTCAAACACATTGTTATTATTTAAGGGGGAAGAAAAGGTGAACACATTTTTGAATCTGCAGGAACCTGTCAAATTACCATTCACATAACTGAAAGAATTACTTGCATGTATAATCCAGCAACATGACTAACAAATCCAATGAGAAAGAATTAAGTGGGTTACAGGAAGCAGTAGTATATAAAGAAGCAAGAACAATTTATGCTTATGCCTAAATAATTTTTAATGGCTAGTGTAAAAAAATTATTTTAGTGACACCAAAATTCCAGATAATATCAATTTTGGAAGCAAGAGATGTGAGGATAGCATAAAAGGGGAAGATTGAGGGGTGCCTGGCTGGCTCAGTCAGTGGAACATACTACTCTTGATTTCAGGATTATAAATTCAAGCCCCACATTGGGCTTAGGGATTACTTAAAATCTTTAAAAATTTTTTTACAAAGGGGGAAGACTGAAAATATGTGTGTATGTGTGTGTGTATGCACACATGCGTGCATGTTTTGGTGGGTAATAGATTTCTAAAAGACTAAAATATATAAGATTAAAATAATATATAAATTAACAAATATAATCAAATTTGCGTATTAAAAATTTGACATTTTGAGGAACCTCCATGCTGTTTTCCAGAGTGGTTGCACCAGCTTGCATTCCCACCAACAGTGTAGGAGGGTTCCCCTTTCTCTGCATCCTCGCCAGCATCTGTCATTTCCTGACTTGTTGATTTTAGCCATTCTGACTGGTGTGAGGTGATATCTCATTGTGGTTTTGATTTGTATTTCCCTGATGCCGAGTGATATGGAGCACTTTTTCATGTGTCTGTTGGCCATCTGGATGTCTTCTTTGCAGGAATGTCTGTTCATGTCCTCTGCCCATTTCTTGATTGGATTATTTGTTCTTTGGGTGTTGAGTTTGCTAAACTGGGTATTTACCCTAAAGATACAAACGTAGTGATCCGAAGGGGCACGTGCACCCGAATGTTTATAGCAGCAATGTCCACAATAGCCAAACTATGGAAAGAACCTAGATGTCCATCAACAGATGAATGGATAAAGAAGATGTGGTATATATACACAATGGAATACTATGCAGCCATCAAAAGAAATGAAATCTTGCCATTTGCGACAACATGGATGGAACTAGAGCGTATCATGCTTAGTGAAATAAGTCAAGCGGAGAAAGACAACTATCATATGATCTCCCTGATATGAGGAAGTGGTGATGCAACATGGGGGCTGAAGTGGGTAGGAGAAGAATAAATGAAACAAGATGGGATTGGGAGGGAGACAAACCATAAGTGACTCTTAATCTCACAAAACAAACTGAGGGTTGCTGGGGGGAGGGGGGTGGGGTTATGGACATTGCGGGGAGTGTGTGCTTTGGTGAGTGGTGTGGGGTGTGTGGACCTGGCGATTCACGGACCTGTACCCCTGGGGATAAAAATATATGTTCATAAAAAATAAAACATTAAAAAAAATTTTGAGAGTAGCAGAAATACTGGAAAATGAGCTACAACTTACAAACCACTAGAAAAATATTGTGGTGCCCAAAGGGAATTCAATTAGGCTATCAAATTGGAGGAAAGTAAGAAAAGAAAAAAAGCCTAGTCAGTGGAAAATGTAAAGTAAGGCAAGAATATACTCAGGCATATTGGTAATCACAAGCAATGTGAACACACTACATTTTCCCACTGAGAGACAGAGACTCTCACTATCCTTACAAGAGACACATCCACAACAAGTTTAAAAAGCAATTGGAGTTCTAGCTCTAGTAATATGTTGGGATAAGTTAGCTGGACCCCTCTGACCACTAAGTGAAACTAAAAATGCCGACTAATACACAAAAGAACATATCAAAAGCACTGATGAATAAGACAGTAGAGCCTTTCAAGGCCAGTTCCTGAGGGAATGAGAGAGATACATGGAGGCCAGAAACTCCTTCTTGTGTTAAAGGTGCTTGCCAAACAGGGAAGCATCAGTTTTCATGGACCCACTGGGCCCAAGGGAGAGGAATCAATGCCCAACCCAAGATAGTTTCATAGGAGATCCTCCTCCATAAATTTGAACTCCTCAAATACTTATAGAATACGTGTAAGGCCACTCGACACCCAAGAGACGGCAAGGTTTTTCCTCTGGCCTTGAGCAAAGCAGGACATTGGGAGGGATTGCCTCTCAGAATTATAACCACAAGATGGCCCTAGACCAAAAGGTAACCTAAGATCACTTCACTTGGATAGTCTGAAAAATAAAACTTCAGTGCATCAATTTAAACAGATAATGCCCCCTAGATGACTTGCAAAAGTAAATGCAAATAGTCTCTGGAGAAATATGTTCATTCCAAACCTCAAAGACTCCCTTCAAATAAGTTCTCAAAGAAAACCAGAAGCACACAGTCAAAAACAAGTACATAAGGGGGAAAAAAGCCAGCGTTGGTATGAATCAGAAAAAATAACTGACAAAGTAAACAGACCTGCAAAGATGTTTGTTTCATGGAATAATCAGTTAGATTAGGAAACATCTACAGTTACTATGTCTAAACAAATAGAAGACAAGATGGAAGATATCTTGGGGAAATAGTCAATCACCCAAAAAAAAAAAAAAAACCAAAAAACAAAAAACAAAACTGGATGTAGCAAATTAAAAAAAAAAACTTCCAAAAAGTGAAAAAATATAGTTATTACAATTGGCAACTTAGTGCATGACTTTAAAAAAAAGATTAGGTAAAGTCCCAAAAAGATAATGGATAAAGGGGAAGATAGCTGGAGAAATTAAGCAGGATATAACACAGAGGTATAAAGAGATTGCAAATAGGAGATGTTCAGAAACGTATAAAGTATATAAAAATGTCTAATGAAAAGGAAAGAGAAGGGGCGCCTGGGTGGCTCAGTGGGTTGAGCCTCTGCCTTCGGCTCAGGTCATGATCTCAGAATCGTGGGATCAAGTCCCACATCGGGCTCTCTGCTCAGCAGGAAGCCTGCTTCCTCCTCTCTCTCTGCCTGCCTCTCTGCCTACTTGTGATCTCTCTCTGTGTCAAATAAATAAATAAAATCTTTTAAAAAAAAAAAAAGGAAAGAAAATGGGAGGAAAGCAATACTCAAAGAAGATCATGGCTGAGAACTCTAAAACTCAGAAAGACATGAATCTACAGATCATTAGAACCAACAAATCCAAAGCCAGACAGGTAAAGAAATCCACATAAAGACAATTACGGTAAAACTAAAGAAGCCAAAGACAAAGATAAATTCTAATGCATCCAGAGAGACCTTAAAGAGAGCAACTCTTCTACTGACAACTTCTTGTAGGCAGGAGTGGGGGCCAGAAGCCAGTGGACTCAGGGAGAAATGCTGGCACAGAATTCCATACCCAATGAGATACCTTTCAGGAAGATGGGTGAATTAAAGGCATTTGATACAAAAGGAAAAAAAGGTAATCGAAAGACCTCACTCAAGGAATTCTGAAGGATTTACTTCAAACAGAAGAAAAAAAAAGTAGCAGAAGGAATGAAAAGCAAAGAAAGTGGTAAAATAAACATTGATTTTTATGAAATAACAATAAGGCCGTGTTGGCTTAAATACATGTCATTGGCACAAAAGAAAGGATGCCAACAGATAACTTAGAACACGGGGACAAACAGATATAAGATAAAAGCACAAAATAAGATATCTAAACCCAGCTTTATTAGTTATTACATTAGATGTAATGGACTAAATTCTTCAATTAAAAGGTAAATAAGAAAATATTTTCCCATAATTTTTGTAATGTAAGCTTACAAAGGACACATCAAAAATGTGAGAATTCTGAAAGGTTTTTAAATTCTTAAGAATGCAAAATGCTAGAAAATACATCATTCAGACACTAACCAAGAAAATAATATTGAAGTAGTAATATTACTATTCAGTAATAAAGAATTTAAGACAAAATCATTCATAGATATAGTCATTTTAAAGTGATAGAATATTTTGTTCCTTAGAAAATCTCACAATTCGGGGCGCCTGGGTGGCTCAGTGGTTTGGGCTGCTGCCTTCGGCTCGGGTCATGATCTCAGGGTCCTGGGATCGAGCCCCGCATCGGGCTCTATGCTCCGCAGGAAGCCTGCTTCCCTCTCTCTCTCTCTCTGCCTGCCTCTCTGCCTACTTGTGATCTCTGTCTGTCAAATAAATAAATAAAATCTTCAAAAATTAAAAAAGAATCTCACAATTTAAAATTTACATGTTCTTATTAACATGGCCTCAGAATATATAAAACAAAAATTGTCAGAGAGAAACAATAAACAAATCAACATTCATAATGGGAAAATTTAACACATCTCTGAAAGGAATCAATACTCAAAGTTTAGACTACATAGTAAATCAGTTTGAAATGTGTATCTAAAGCATTGCATCCAACAAATTACAGAATACATTCTTTTGAAGCATTCACAGAACATTTTCAAAAATTGACCATATAGCAGAACATGAAGGTTGTCTTGACAAATATATAAAGAGAGAAATCATTTAGAGTATGTTCTCTGATCTTAATTCAAATAACCAAAAATAACAGTATAAGTGTATGTTATCTATAATAATATCACAATTTAAAATAGAGCAAATAATAAAATTAGGAATAACCAAAACATAGAAATCCCCATACATTTGGAAGTGGTGGTGACAGTCAAGGCACATGAGTAGGAGGTGAGAGGTAAAAAGACACTTTCTTGGTTCTCTGTCCCAGGAATTGTTTGAATCTTATTTAAAGGGAAGATATTCATGTAGTCCTTATGTGCTAGAAAAAGCTATTTGCTATTGCAGCGAATTTGATTCCTACTCTTTCCCCATCCATGCTTAATACATTCTTAATCCAGGAGGAGGATCTTTGAAAGAAGACCGTTGTTATTTTTAACCAGAACAGGTTTAGGTTGGAAGTAGATTTGGGTACGCTCTAATGACATCACCTGTAGTTGTACAAGAGTTATCTCAGGCTGTTCGGGTCCCGCATCGCTGCTTTGGGGCAGAGAACGGGAAATTCAGGAAGGGGCTGTACTGCTTTAAGTGAAGCAGGTGTCTTCAGCTCCTCAGCCGGAGTCATTTCCTGCCCGGTGATAAAGTCCACCTGGGCCTGCAGCTTGGTCATTGCCGAGGGCCAGCAGGGGCACCTCCAGATCAGCATGGTAAGTGGCTGGGGTTCTTGGACGTGGTTATCAGTGTTGCTGTGGTTTTGTAGCAAATTTTACTAACCGTATTTGGCCCTCTTCCCTGCCCAACCATCCTTAATATATTCTTAGTACAAGAGAAATAATTTTTAAGGAGACATTTGTTTCTTTTGGTAACTGTGTGTGAGGCAGACTTGGAGAAGCTCTGGTCGGTTCACCTGTGGTTTTGCTGCTTTTAGGAAAAGCTCAGTGAATTTGCAGTTTGTTCCCTGCTTTTAACCGAAGTAGTGAAACAGGAACCCTTCCTTCCTTTGGTTCTACACTTGTTTTGGACCTGCTGTGCCGATTTTTCTGTAGAAACCAATTGCTCCACTTTTAGCTATGCGTTTAGAGTTTCTGGGGACTTCAGACCCAAGTCATCATGGCTAGACTCATAAATGTACGACAGGGTAAAGTGCATGGCCATCTCCTTGTCCTCTCTTGGGTTTCGTTCTTGGGGGACAACAATGAACATAGTTGCTTACAGTAATTCCTGTTTGGGGATCATCTCTGAAGACCCACTCTCCCTTTAATGTCTTATGTGCTAGTCCCTGTAGGTTTTTGGTGTCTTAGAATTTTAAATTCATACTGCTTTCTCATCTGATAGTCTCACTCCCTTTGACTCTTTCTCTCCAACATTTTAAGGATATTGAAGTTATTTTGCTCTTAAAAATCATGCCTTCCTACATGAGGGATCCCTGCAGTCATGGAAACGTTCTGTTGCTTGACCAAATTTCGGTATTCTGGGGATGATATTTTTCAGGATCACCTGGCAAGATACTAACGGGGTGGAAAATGGGTATGGGTTACATGAGATCTTCATTCTTTCTTAAAACGTGTATGAATCTACTACTTACCTTTATCTCAAAATAAAAAGTTAATTAGAAAACTGTGCCTTCCTAGTAATTTAGATAAACATTGTAGCAGCTGATAATATCAATATTGAATTGGCAGTTTACAATCATTTTATAGTGTGGCTAATGTTTTATTATTTATTTATTTTTTAAAAGGATCTTATTTATTTATTTAACAGAGAGAGAGAGCTCAAGTAGGCAGAAAGGCAGGCAGGCAGGGGGGAAGCAGGCTCCTGATGCGGGGCTTGATCTCAGGACCCTGAGATCATGACCTGAGCCTAGGGCAGAGGCTTTACCCACGGAGCAACCCAGGCTCCCCTAGTGTGGCTAATGTTTTAACAGATAGTTTGGAAAGGAGGGACTGGCTAAGAGAAGAAGGTGAAAATAGCCTTCTGTGCCCTGGGACACAGTTAAGTCATAAACTCAGCTGCTTCTCAAACTGGGAAGGGCGTGACTGGTCCTTCTTGAGCCAAGTGCTCCTGTCAAGTTTGAAAAGGACCATACCAGGCCTATGTCTGAACCCCTTGGGTAACAGACTGTGTAAAGAGCAGCAACTGCTCTTCCACGTTGGTGATTATTTTTTCTCTGGGTACTTGGAGCAGATGTGTGTGCACCCGCCATAGCCTGGGCGGTAAGCTGGGGTGCTGTGAGAGAAATCGGCATGTAAGTGGCTCAAAAGATGGGGAAACCATGAAATGAACCCCCCCCCCCCCGTTCAGCATTTTTACCTAAATCAAGGGAGTTTTGATCTGATGACAGTAGCTGTACTGTACTGAGATCGTTTGCAGTCCAGCAGGTGTGGGAGGAAGGAAGCCGTGCTTTGCAGACAAGCACGTTAGAAGCTCGTTTATGACCAAGCTGTTTGATTTTTTCTGTGCTGGACGGAGGTTGGGATCCTGGGTGAGGTGCTTCCTGAATGGAGTTCACAGACTTTGTCGTGAGAGACCCGTAGTTGCGTGGAAAAGGCACGGGTGGGGGGAGTTCTACTCAAGTAGTGAACTTGAATTCCTCATAAAGCAGAGACGGCTGTTAGTCCTTGTGAATCGAGGAGACAGAGTACAAGGGCGTGATGTGGTGGAGCAGGAACAGAGTCCAGGTCGGATGGCAGGGCTGTGACCGGCCAGAGCTCCCTCCCTCCCTGGACAAGTGGTCTTTTCGTGGTTGATCTCAGACCTTGTCCAGCGGAAGAGCAGCCTGGACAAGGGCAGGGCTGCTGATGGGCTCACCAGGCTAACAGCTGGAAGGGGAGCCCATGCCCCCCTGCACAGACCTGTCCCATGCCCGCTGGCCGTCAAAACCCCACAGCATTCAAATGTGTCAATGCTGCCCTCGTGGTTTTTCTGGGTCTTTTCTTTCCTTCTCTTAGAGGAGTCTGTTTAAATGACCAAAACGGGTGTTGGCCTTTAAAAAGAAGGACATGAATGGTGACTGAAGCGTGGGCTGGGGGAGTGGAGGCTGATGAGGGTGAGGGACAACACTGGAGTCCGGACAAGGGAACATAGTCACTGCCCAGATAGAAAGATAGTTAATATTTGATGCATTTTAAGGTTCTTTTTCTCTGCTTATTTTTTAGTGTATTTGATGTCATACTTTATATAGACTTATACAACTTCTATGCCTCTTACCTCAGTTTTATCATAAGCTTTTCCCATGTCATAAAATTTGGGGGGTAAACTTTTAAGGGTTGCATAACTTTTCTTCAAATGCCCAACAATAAATGAATGTAGATTGATTCTTGATTCTCACTCTTATAAATAATACTGTGAATTCCCTTGTGCCTAAATCCTTGCATTTTTCAATGTTTAAAAATAATTCATTTATTATTAATTTTAATAATTCATTTGTGTATGTCATCTGCCTATTTCTCTACCGGCTATCTCAAGTGTTTGTTTGGGTTTTTAAAGATTTTATTTTTAAATAATTTCTTCATCCAACATGAAGTTGAACTTACAACCCTGAAATAAACAGTCACTCTACCGACTGAGCCAGCCAGATTTTCTGCAAGTTTTTTTTAATTGATGTATGTAAAATTGCCCTATTGATAGCCCTTAATATGAAGAACTACATATCAATCATTTTTTATGAACCATTATTCTTGTTTGCTTATTGCAGTATTGAGTTTTTACATTTTGGGGTTGTGAAATCTATTACATGTTTCCTTGGTAAATTTTGCTGAGAACATCCTTTCTTCTTTAGAACACATATGCATAGTAAATATAAAACCTCAAGATGTGAAAAAGTAACATCTTTAAGTGTAATGGGTTTTAATATAGGTCAAGGTTATACATTGATTTTTGGTTTTATTCCTTTCCAGTAACTAGCTAAGATTTTTCTGGGTGAGGCAGCTTGATTTTATACATGTATAATATATTATGGATATATATTCTTAACTCACATGCTTAGCCTGTTATTCAGCAAGTCCTTAAATTATGAT
This sequence comes from Mustela nigripes, assembly GCF_022355385.1. Classification (NCBI taxonomy): domain Eukaryota; kingdom Metazoa; phylum Chordata; class Mammalia; order Carnivora; family Mustelidae; genus Mustela; species Mustela nigripes. Next base: position 112,551,181 of record NC_081562.1, on the reverse strand, counting down.
GCTGAAAGAAATCTTTCAGCAAAATGGGAGTCCTTGGTTCATTTGTTCTTAAAGCGTACCTGTGCCCTGGGTTTTGGTTTCCATGAGACACTTAATTAGCCTTATCATACATTTCCCTCATTGGCTTCTGCAAGCTTGGTTTCTATCGACTGTGAGCAGCATTACTGAGGGACCAAGCTCATGTGATCTTCAGGGGCTGTTGGTTCTAACCTCCTACGGCTTATTTCAGAGGGAGTGCCTTTCCATCCACATTGGCCAAGCTGGCGTCCAGATTGGGGATGCTTGCTGGGAACTCTATTGCCTGGAACATGGAATCCAGCCAGACGGCGTTGTTCTCAGTAGTAGACACGATCAGCTGAAAAGTGGGAACATGGAGCACATGGATGCGTCTTTCAATACCTTCTTTTGTGAGACGAGAGCTGGGAAGCACATGCCCAGAGCACTCCTCATGGATCTGGATCCCGCTGTTATAGGTAATGTAAGGCTTGCATTCAACTGTACATAACCAGGTCCGCACTCCAAGCAAACAAATCCAGTGCTAGAGATGGGCTCACCAGATTGTGTGAATCTGTCTGAATAGGATCATGGGGATATTTTTTAGACCTAGAAGTTCATTCGTGACCACTTACGGCGATCGGCATGAAACATATCCAAAGGGAGTACTCGCTTAGCCTTCTTTCTCTGTGTGATGAAACAAATTCAAACCTTTTTAGTTTCTCCACACGTCTGTGGTCGCAGAAGATTAAGTCTTTTTTTGGATTTGAAAGCCAGTTGCTAGAAGATTCCAACAAAGAATCTGAAATTTGGCATTACCTGACCATGACTCTGAAGAGGCAAGGAAGCAGACAAATCTAACTTTGAGAAATCAGCACAATTTTATGATTATTAATAGCAGACTTTGTAGTATCTTGTCCAGAAACATGGCTCAGCAGCTCGGTTCCAAGAGGAAGCCTCACCTGAGCACAAGGCAGAAGCCCGTGGCATTTTTTGTAATCTAGCCTCGGTAGTCCCAGTGTGTCACTGTTGCTGTTTGATGGCTTGAAACCATTACAGAGATCCCCCCAGGGGAGGAATAGCGGACCTCACCTCTTGATGTGGAAAGAGCGAGGTTCTAGAAGCATACAAGAAATGGAAAACATTCTTGTGGCCATCTTCAGAGAATGCAATCTGTACACAGTGGATTGGGTTTCATTTCCTTATTGGAACCAGGTCAGCTCAGGTAACTGATCAGGTAGATCAACACCAAGGAAAGGAAAAGATGGAGTGTTAGTACGAGAGGAGGGTCAGAACCGCCTCAGCCAGGATTCCTATGTGCCGCTTCCATGTTTGCTGGGTGAGAAAGGATGAAAATAAGGACATCTCGGTGGCTCCAGGAACTGGGGAGATTCGCATGGAGGCTAGGAGAGGCAGTTATGTTGCCTTCCGACTTGAGCTCTAAGTGCCTGAAGAGAATATCTGAATTTTTGTTTCAGACAAATGGGGCTTTGCAGCTGTGAGCATTAGCTAGAGTCTCGTATCCTAGAAACCTGGGCAGAGTAGAATATGTCCCCAGAGGACTTTGGTGAATGTAGCTAAAGCAGTAGTGTGAGAGACCACATCTCGGTGTCCGGAATGTTGTGGCAGGCGTTTTAACTTGCGCCTATCTGAAGATGCTAGGCAAAGAGGCAGCTTAGGATCTGGAATCAGAAGCTAATAAGCATGTCAGGGCAGAGATACATGGCAGGAAGAGACCAGAAGAAATTCCCCAGTCCTCTAGAAAACAGCATAGAGAGAGGGCAGTTTTGAGGATCTGGAACTGGCCCAAACAGAGAGGCATAAGCTCCAGGCTTTAGGAGAAGGCACTGTTTTTTCCTTGTTCTATTCAACAAATAAGAGAGCCTCATGCGTGCAAGGCACTATTCTTGACATTGGAGGTGTATATACTCTGAATCTTCATGGACCCTCCATTCTAGTGGGATGCCTGATGGTCATCAGTGGAATGGAGAAGAATAAAAGCAGGGCCACAGGGATAGGGAACGTTGTGTGAGTGGGGGGAGGTGCTTTTTTCCTAAGGGATGCCGAGGAAGGCCTTGTAGAGAGGGTGACATGTAGGGATCTGAAGGAAGTGAGGACATCTTCCTCTCCGGAAGAGCCTAGAAAGGACTTTATGGACGAAGTGATACTCCATCTGAGTCTTGAAGGCTGGGTAAGAGTTTGTTTAACAGTTCACAGGTGAGAGAGGATGGAAAACATATTGTTTCAGCTTGAAAAGGGAGAAGATGTTGATACAGCAGACTCACAGAAGACGTCAACTGGAGTGGAGGCCGGCTATGGGATTTCTTTGAATAATTTGTGTGGTGTGAACCTCATCACAAATAGGGGGCCAGTGAAGATTTAAGAGCAAGGAAAAGACAGATTGAGAACTATACTTCAGTAATGTTAATCACAGAGATTTATTCATTAATGTATACAACATTTCTATGTGCCAGGTACTAATCTAGAAAGAGAGTAAACTGGAGAAAGTTACAAGGTTTTTGTGATGTGTGGAGGGAGAATGGAGAAGAGAACCCAGATTTGAGAGACCTCCATCTAAAACAAGAGCAACAGATTATGTGTCAGTGAATGTTCTAGAGAGAATTCAGAGATGGCAGTCAGATTTCACTGTTTGAATAATGAGATTGATAAATGAGGTAGGAATTGCAGAGGGGGTTCTAGGTGTGTAGGAGTAGGTAAGTTCCATTTGCATGTGAAGAGGCTGGTCCTGGTAAAAGATGGGGGAACCAGAGGGGTTCAGTGAGAAGTTATCCTATAGAGAAGAAACTCAAAAGCTGTGGTAGTAGCTGGTCTTGTTCAAAGCCAGCCCAAATGGTTCTAGAATGAAGGAAAGGTGAGTTTTTATTGTGTCTGTAGAGTAGAATTCTACTGAAGATATTTGTAGGCAGAACAAGGAGAGAGGGAGGGGCAGGAGGGTTCGGGGTGGGTGAGTGAGGGGACCCGAAGCATGGAGAGAGTGGGTCATGCCTCTCCTTCTCTGAGGTAGAGACTGAGGATTTTGTGTCAAGGAGGAAGGTGCTCATTGAGGAGTTCTGTGATCGGAATAATGGGGTGATGCTGTGTGAGAACTCAGAGAAAGGACAGGAGGTTTAATCCACGTTTGCAGAAAAGGACCGAAGGTCAAGGGAAGTGTGAAGGGTGTGCAGGGTGTGGGTCTGAGGGGCGGGCAGCACAGCTGGGGTGGGCGGTGCCGGTGGTATGTGGACAGGTGAGCAGGGATGTGGGCCTGGCGGCAAGCGTCTGCTTCTAATCCCAGGGCCAGGCTGTGCGAGCAGACCGAGCAGACCGGTGAAGCCAGCCCAAAGGGAGGAGAGGTGGAAAGGGGAGGCTGAGGTGAGAAAGAATTTAGTATCTTTCAGTGAATCCAGTGAACATTCATTCCAGCTAGGTAGAGACGAGCACCGAGAGGAACGAATGTCCATCTCTTCCCTCCTACTGTCCTAGTGAGTTCAGACCATTTTAACAAAATATTGCAGACTGGGGGCTTAAACTATGGGAATTTATTTCTCATTGTCTGGAGGCGGGAGTCCACGACCAGCGTGGCAGCCTGGCTGGTGTCGGATGAGCGCGCTCTTCCCGATGTGCAGACAGCTGCCCTCTCACTGTGTCCTCACATCAGGCCCCTTGCAAGGGCACTAACCCCATTCACCAGGGCCCCACCCTGGCCCCACCCCCGCCCAAAGGCCCCTCCTCCTAACACCCTCAGGGGAGGCTTCAGTGTGTGACTCCTGGGGAGACACGAACATTCAGTCTGCAGAAGCCACTGTTATTAGCAAAAAACCACACGGGTGTTTTCCTATAATCCTTCCAGCAATTCTGTCAGGAAACCTTGTTGCCATCTTCCGTTAACAGATGAAGAAGCTGAGTCTTGGGCAGGTCATGGAACTGGCCTTAGGTTGTTGAACTGTTGAGGGGAGAACTGGGTTGACCCTAGGTCTGCCAACTAATAAAAAGCCATTCTCTTCCAACAAAAGAGCAGCATAAGCTAGTGGAGAAGAAAATGTAAGTGGTCGTAGCAACACCAACACACGTGTTCATCTGAGGCATATGAAATTGTCCATGGTTGGTTATTTCTTACCTAAAAATTGCCAGCGTCCTTCAATGCAACCTAATAGCAATAGAAATGCCCATGAGATGCAGCGGTATCCCCAGGAAGGAGTGAGCAGCTGGGGAGCCATCAGACATCTTCAGCTGAGGGAGCAGCAAAGGCAGCTTCCCAGAGGCGTGGAGGAGCGTGCACCTTGAACAGGAACAGGGTGTGGGTAGGAGAGTGATGGGGACAGGAATCTGGCAAGACTGTTGAGCTGGGTCTTGGGGGAGCAGGGGAAGTAAGGAAGTTTGGTTGGAGAAAGGATTTCACAACTTTAAGGTTTTGGATGGGGGGGCAGTTGTGAGTGATTTCAAGAGGAATGGGGCTGATAGCATTGGAAGTAAGGAAGCAAGGGATTGCCAAATAATCGTGTTTAAAAACCACTGAACGCCGTGAGGGTGCTGGTTCAGGATGCTGGGTCAGATGCTCATGTCATTCAGGAAAGTAGAAAAAGTGCCAGGAAGTGAGAGTGGACAGCTTGGGTAGCAGAGCTACTGGTAGCACTAAATGGTAGTGCTGTAATCACTGATCTCCAAGAATGGTTTTTACCAAAAGAATTTATGAGTGACCCTCGGGATCTCCACTGAACGTTGACATGAAGAAGCAGGCTTCCAAAATTCCAGAAATTCCCTTCTTTGCCTGAACTCAGCCTTATAGCTGTAAGTGAGAAGCAAATAGTCCACAGAATTATACGCCCACTTACATCTTGTTTATAAATTTATCTTTTAAAGCTCTTCACTTTGGTGGGTTTTTTGATTTGTCTTTTGGTTACTTTTTGGGTGTGTGTATGTTACTTAAGAGTCCTTTAAATCAGTTTTAGTAAATTTAAACATTTGGTGGTGTGCAAAATTGTGGTTAGAAATTCATGGTTAAAGGGGCCCTTGGGTGGCTCAGTCTGCCTTTGGCTCAGATCACGATCCCATGGTCCTGGGATCGAGCCCCGCCTCGGGCTCCCTGCTCAGTGGCAAGCCTGCTTCTCCCTCTCCCACTCCCCCTGCTTGTGTTCCCTTGCTCGCTGTGTCTCTCTCTGTCAAGTAAATAAATAAAATCTTTAAAAAAAAATGAAAAAAAGAAAATCGTGGTTATGGGCAGGAGAGCAAGGTGAACTGAGAGAGCCATCTCGTTCTTAGAAATGGAGCGTGTTTCCTCTCAGGCAGTGAGCTTCTAGAGCTATCTGTAGGGATCTGGTGATGAGTCAATACAGCGTTAGCATATGTACGTGTCGTGAAGCCAGTTGTGTCGTTATTATTTATAATTGTTGTCATATGGGCCGTGCATTGTGCTCTATGACTCACATAATCCTCATAGGAGCTCAAGGGGGTAGGTCTTAACATTATCCTTATATATGAGGTGACGTCATTGGGATTTAAGGATGCTAAAGAACTGCTGGAAAGCCGAGTGAGGAAGGAAACCGTGAACTTGGCAAACAGATTCTCAGATACGTGCTTGTGAATGCTGCACCGCATGGCATCCTGCCGTAAGCTGGGCAACGTTCCCAGAGCCTGCTTGGCCCTCAAACACCGATGCGTAATTCTGTAGGAATTGGGCTATCTGGGTACTTCTCGGCCTGGGGAGCAGGACCTGGGCCTGAGGACGTGTGTTTGGTATTTTCTCAAGCTGAGCAGGTTTTTTTTTTTTTTTTTTTAAAGCTTTTATTTATTAATTTGACAGAGAGAAATCACAAGTAGACGGAGAGGCAGCCAGAGAGAGAGAGAGAGAGATAGGGAAGCAGGCTCCCTGCTGAGCAGAGAGCCCGATGCGGGACTCGATCCCAGGACCCTGAGATCATGACCCGAGCCGAAGGCAGCGGCTTAACCCAATGAGCCACCCAGGCGCCCCTGAGCAGGTTTTTAAAAGGAGGAAAACCAGGCAGGAGTTGCCCTTGGCTGTGTTGAAGACTGCCAGCATGCTCACCCCAATTTCCCTGCTACTGGCGCTTTTATCAGCCGCATTTGAGTTGGGGAGGGCATCTGAGCTCATCACACCTTCTTTGTTAAAGCCTCTTTTAAAGTGGACTAGTAATAATTTAGATCAGTTTGCTTTTTCCTGCTTATTTTGGCACTCATTCGGCGATTTGTAGATAGAAATACTGGCCTTAGAATGCCGGAGCATCACAGGGTGTGTGATGGGTTTGAAGAGTGTCTCCTAAAAATGTGTCCACCTACAACTTCAGAATATGCCTTTATTTGGAAATAAGGTCTTTGCCACTGATGTTCTAAGTTGAGGTCCTACAAGATTGGTGTTGACCATAACACCAAGGGTCTGTGTCCTTATGAGAGGAAGAGCGGACCCAGTCCCAGGGAGTGGGCATGCGTGATGGAGGTAGGCTCGAGTGTGTGGCCCCAAGCCGAGGACCCGCTTCTCCCTGAGACCTGCGGCAGGAACCAGCCCTGCCAACACCTTCACTTTGGACTTCTGGCCTCCTGAACTGCGAGAAAAAACATTTCTCTTGTTTTCAGCCACCAGGTGTGTTGTAATTTGTTACAGCAGCTGTGAGAAACTAACAAAGGGTCTACACTGGGAAAATGTACTTCCCATTTGTCTGGAAGTAATGATACTGTTCTAGACTGAGGAAGGCCAGCTCAGCAGTTGAAAACCCTTTCTTTACCGTGACACTGGGGAAATCAGCATTGGGTTGGCAGTTGAACTGGCAAAGGGTTAGCCGTCAAATGGAGGGAGTGTGCTGACCTCATGTCCCCTCTGCAGATGGGATTCGGGCCGGCCAGCGCCGCTCACTCTTCCACCCGGAGCAGCTCGTCAGCGGGAAGGAAGACGCCGCAAACAACTATGCCCGCGGTCGCTACTCTGTGGGGTCCGAGATCATCGATCTGGTGCTCGAGAGGATCCGAAAGCTGGCAAGTGGCCCCTTTCTGCCTAGCGGGGGCCCGTGCCTGAGTGCCTGGGATCCGCCTTCCACACAACACCCGGGTCACCGCCCCCGGCCTCTCCCGCAGACACTCAAGGCTGGGAGGCACCTTGGTGTAGGCTTGGACGACACTTCGTGATGGAGGATGCATGGAAGAAACCATTTCCATTCCGCTTACTGCAGCCTCGTCTTCTCTTTCTTTTTAGATTTATGAGGAAAGACTTTGGTTTTTCCACTGCTTTATTGAGATACTGCGCAGTGATGGCCACAGTGCAGTTAACATGTGTGTGTGTGTGTGTGTGTGTGTGTGTGTGTGTGTGTTGACAACGTTTAAAATCCACTCTCTTGGCAACTTTGAAGCCTACAGCACAGAATTGCTAACCAGAGCACGGTGCTGTCTGTTAGCTCCCAGAATGGACTCATCTGCTATCTGGATGTCTGTGTCCTTCAACGTCTCCCAGTTTCCCCCACCCACAGCCCCCACCAGATACTGTGCTACTTTCCGTTCTTATGAGTTGGACATTTTCCGATTCCACCTATATGAATGGGATGATACAGTATTTGTCCTGTTGTGTATGACTTATCTCTCTTGGCCTAATGGCCTTAAGGTCCCTCCATGCTGTGACAGAGGGCAGGGTGGCCTTCTTTTTAATGACTAGCCTCCCTCTAGTCTTGCAACTGCCCACTCAACATGGCTCACCTTCTCACAGACCTCCAAAGCCTCCTGACACCTGTCCTTTTCCTGTAGTCTGGTTATTCGTGAAGTTAACAGGTGACACATCCCACCAGGAGATTAGTTACTCTAGTTCCTGACCTTGAACTCTTCTTTACGGACCTGCATCTGGAGAATCCTTTGTCTAGTACACATATTGGTGTCTGGCATTCTCTTCAATCACACGATGCCTTTTACACCTGCATAGTAGGCTGGATGTACAAGTGAGAGGTACTTCATCTCCTGGGGGAAGCGGGAGGCGTAGGTTGCTTCAGTATTTGGCCATTTTGTTTGTTACTGAGAAAGACTGTAGCTCACAAGCTGATACATTTGTGAAGGACAGCTAAAGACAGTTGAATATTTATGCTTCGTTTATAGTGAAATTCTAAAGTGCTTCCCCTACCCCACACGTGTGTTCCTGGGGCGTTAATAAAGGCACACTCGTCCTTTCTGAAAGTTTTGTCCGGGGGAAATTCTTGTCTCCCCACTGCCACTGTGGGGTTCATGTGGCCCAGGTCTCACCTCTCCTTTGCTTCCCCAGGCAGAGCAGTGCAGTGGACTTCAGGGATTTTTGATTTTCCGAAGCTTTGGAGGAGGCACTGGATCAGGATTTACATCTCTCCTAATGGAGCAGCTCTCGATAGAATACAGCAGGAAGACGAAATTGGAGTTCTCTGTCTATCCAGCCCCCCGGATTTCCACTGCTGTCGTGGAGCCTTACAACTCCGTCCTCACCACGCACACCACCCTGGAGCACTCAGACTGCACGTTCATGGTGGACAACGAGGCCATCTATGACATCTGCCACCGGAAACTCGGTGTCGAGCGTCCCTCTTACGCCAGCATTAATAGGCTGATAGGCCAGGCGGTATCTTGCATTACTGCCTCTCTCCGGTTTGAGGGGCCCTTGAATGTGGACCTCATTGAATTCCAGACCAACCTTGTCCCTTATCCAAGAATACATTTCCCCGTGACAACCTTGGCCCCCATCATCTCTGCTGACCATGCCTACCATGAGGAGCTCTCTGTGTCTGACATCACCGCTGCTTGCTTTGACTTCTCCCATCAGCTGGTCAAGTGCGACCCTCGGCTGGGGAAGTACATGGCTTGCTGCCTACTGTACAGAGGGGACGTGGTCCCCAAAGACGTGAATGCAGCCATCGCAGCCATGAAGTCCAGGAACTCTGTGCAGTTTGTGGATTGGTGTCCGACTGGTTTCAAGGTGGGCATCAACAACCGGCCACCCATGGTGATGCCAGGAGGGGACCTGGCCAAGATCCAGCGGGCTGTGTGTATGATGAGCAACACCACGGCTGTCGTGGAGGCCTGGGCCCGCCTGGACCACAAGTTCGACCTCATGTATGCCAAGAGGGCGTTTCTGCATTGGTACAGCAGGGAAGGCATGGAGGAAGGCGAGTTCTCAGAGGCCAGGGAAGACTTGGCCGCTCTGGAGAAGGATTATGAAGAAATGGAGCAAAGTTCCTGATGGAAATATGGCCGAGGAGAATGAGTGTTAAGTTGAAGTGTCTTGCTTTTTTTCAAGACGTTATGTACTCTTGGAGGGTAGGGTTCCCCCTGATTGGAAGAAACTGGAAACCCAATCAAACAAGACCCTAAGCTCAGCTCTCAGTCAAATGGGTCAGTATCTTGTCTGTTGGTTCAGCCTAGCTACCTGTGGACCCCCTAGGTTTGGGGTCCTTTGAGCCTCTCGATCATGTCCATGTTTCTTTCTTTTTTTTCTTAGAATGGAAAGCTAGCTTTATTCTTTGCTCCTTCAAAAAATGATGAAACCTTAAAGTCAGTGCTTTCCCATTCCCTTTCCTGTGGTGTAAAGGAGCACATGTTAATTATTAATGTTATTTCCCCCATGTCTATGTTTTGTACATTGATTAAATAATGAATATTTCAGTATCATTCTTTTCTTTCTTTCAAAGGTAGGCTTTAAAGTCTCAGTTTTTTTTTTTATATGCAAACAAAAAGCAAGAATATTTTTGGGTCTTTCAAAAATTTACATCTGTATTCCTGTGGGTCAGAAGGTGAGAAGGATCTCTCTCAGCTCCCTGTTCTTGAAGAGATGTTCTCAAAGTGTAGCCAGCAGAACCCTGCATTGGAACCAGTGGAGAGGTTTAGGAAAAAAAAAAAGCAGATTCTTGGGGCACCTGGCCGACTCCGTGGGTAGAGTGTGTGATGCTTGATCTTGGGGTTGTAGAGATTACTTAAAAATAAAAAAATAAAATTAAAAAAATATGTAGATTCTTGAGGTACAGAAGCTCTGGGGATTGGAGGGGGCATGACCTAAGAATCTGAAGTTTAAAAAACACACTTGGGGGCACCTGGGTGGCTCAGTGGGTTAAACCGCTGCCTTCGGCTCAGGTCATGATCTCGGGGTTCTGGGATCGAGCCCCACATTGGGCACTCTGCTCAGCGGGGAGCCTGCTTCCTCCTCTCTCTCTCTCTGCCTGCCTCTGCCTACTTGTGATCTCTCTCTGTCAAATAAATAAATAAAATCTTTAAAAAACACACACACACACTTGAAGGAATTCATTTTTGGAATTAAACTATCCTACTTTCAAACAAGTTATAACTTAAAGTGGAAGAAGTAGTTATAAATGCATTAAAGCCATCAGCCACATTTTTATTATCCATGATGTTTATTTTAGTCTGACTAGTCACCAGCCTTCAGGTGAACTAGACCCTGCAAAGGTACTCGCTTGGCCTTACGTGTTGCTCTTGAGCTGATGGTAGATATTTTCCAGGTGCCTCATTCAGCTGTGGTGTTTCCCCTGCAGCCCTAGTCCTCCATCTGTACCCTCTTTGCCTAACATGGTCAGGGGTGTTGGGTTCAGGTAGATAATCTGAGGGTAATTGCACGAAATCCTTGGCTGAAGGCATCAAGCTGAGGGTCATACTGGGAGCTTTGCCAGACTGTAGTGCGACACCTTCTTCTTACGTGGACCTGGCTGGCATGGGGACTCCACCTCTAATGGCCTCCTGGTCGATGCGCTTACGTACTGACATCACTGCCCTGGGATGTGGCTTCAAGAGTTCCATTCACATCACATAGCCTTGTGCAGCCTTCTCTTGCACCATGTCTGCTCCTGGTGGAGATGCTCTTGGTGCCTTTCTCTGGCTCTCACTTCCGTTGTCCACAACCACATTCGCTTCATGTGAGTGACCGAGAAGACACTAAGTGTTCCTTCTCTCTGGAGTTCTATACCGAAACTTCCGCCTCTCTGCTATCTTCTCAGATAGCCTTGCCTGCACTTAAATTTAGCTTCTTCCAAGAAAAGCTTACCACTATACCTCCAAAGAAATCTGCTCTTCCCTGAGTGCTCTGTCTTGTCTATTTCTGTCATCATCCCAGATTCTAAACAACGCTGTCATTTTTGACTGCCTTTCTTTCTACAGAGCCGGGGTCTTAGCAATTCTACTTCGGTGGTGATTCCAGGATCCGTTCCCTTCCTTGTCTTCCTGTGGAAGCCATCCTAGCTCAGGCCCGCACACTAGTGCCCAAAGGCTTTTCTGCCTCTCCCTTTGTCTTGCTGCCCCATCCAGCCCACCTGTGATGATATTCCACAGCACAGCTTGGGTTATTTTGCCCCCTTGCTCAAAGCTTTAATGATTCCCATCTTCTTAAGTATGAAGTCTAAATCCCTGCCCATGGCGTGCAGAGCCCTGTCCCCACTAGTTCCAACTTACATTTCCAGCCCCATCCTTCCCTGTGCTGCCCGGCATTCCATCCACACTGGGGAGCTCACTACTTCTAGCACCTCTTCTTCTCTCGCCTCTGCCTTTGCTCCTTCTTGCTGCTTTCTTTCTTCTTTCCTTCTGTGGCTGAGTGATAGAACACTTCCTTCAAACCCAGTGCACCTGTCCCGTGAAGCTTCTTGGGGATCCATTTGCGCCCACCCCAGGATTAGAGGCATTTGGGATACACTGTGAAATCTCTCACTGCAGTGGAAATAATGTAGTAAACACTCATTTGAGGGGTGCCTGGGTGGCTCAGTCGGTTAGAGCCTCTGCCTTCGGCTCAGGTCATGATCCCGGAGTCCCAGGATCAAGTCCTGCATCGGGCTCCCAGCTCCATGGGGAGTCTGCTTCCCCATGGGACCTTCTCCTCGCTCATGCTCTCTCTCACTGTCTCTCAAATAAATAAATAAAATCTTTTTAAAAAAGTCATTAATGAATTACATATATATTTTCATGTGCATATCCTATATTGAGTTTTGAACTAGCAGACTTTTATTAGTTCTATGTGCATGTGTTGTTTCTCTCTTCAGACACCAGAGGGCACAAGTGAACGCTTAACTAACCCCTCAGTTCCTATCATTGTTTTGCTATTCTGAAGGACATTTGTGTGTGTGTGTGTGTGTGGGTGTGGGTGTGTGTGTGTGCGCGCACACATGCGTGCCTGTGTGTGTGTGATTGCACACACTCAGAAAAGACCATCCAGAGAAATGGTAGGGATGGGAGCCTGAGAAAGTGTGAGAGACAGTCCCAAGAGATAACTGCCCACAGTGGATGGTCATAGGAGGAGCAGAGTGGTCCACTACGATGTGGAAAGAGTGACAGTTAAGGATTCAGGGCGTTTGGGGTGCCTGGGTGTCTCAGTGGTTAAAGCCTCTGCCTTCGGCTCAGGTCATGATCCCAGGGTCCTGGGATCGAGCCCCGCATCGGGCTTTCTGCTCAGCAGGGAGCCTGCTTCCTCCTCTCTCGCTCTCTGCCTACTTGTGATCTCTGTCTGTCAAATAAATAAATAAAACCTTTAAAAAAAAAGGATTTGGGGGGTTTGTTTTCAACACAGGAAAAGTGAAGTGGGTTTGTGTGCTGCTATGACTGGTGCAGTGGAGGGGGTAATGCTGATGACGCGGCAGAAAGGACCCAACGCTTTGTTGGGTCAGTGTCTCGCAGATGGGAACTTTGGGCATGACACAGGGCCCACGAGTGGTGCGTCCAGCTTAGAGTAGAAGGCAGAGTGTGTGGATGGCGATGCCTGGGGTTTGTGAAATTTTGCTTCAGAAGCATCTGATATTCTTGGTGAAATGAAAAGCGAGGTCTCCAGCTACGATGGGAACACGGGGAGGAATATGTGAAGTTTGAGGAGAGAAGAAAATGAGTGCACGTCTCGGGTAGTCAGAGTGGGAGTGGCAGTGTCTTTGCTGAGGGCTTTGTCCATGGAGGGCTTGTCGGGATTGTAAGGTGAGATTGGTGATTGTGTGCGTGCGTGTGTGGATGAGTACATGTGCATGAGTGTGTGCGTACGTGTTAAGTTGTGTTTAGCTTCAGAGTGTAGGGACAGAGCAGTGGGGTGAATTCACCAGGCTCTCATCAATAAGACAAAGCAAAAGCAGAACAAGGTTTTTTTTTTTGAATTTTATGAAATATCTGATAGAATTTTGGATGGGCTCAGCTTTCCCTGATTATTTAGTTATAGCTTTAAAGTCATGCCACTGTCAGAAAGCAGGTCCCTTTGCTTCTTATGTGGTGGGATGTTTGAGGTCACATCGTGCATCCACTGTTCTTGTCTATTGGAGGAGGTTCACTTGGCTTTTGAGCCTTGTTTTATTTTTAAAAGACTTTATTCATTTGATAGAGAGAGATCCCAAGTAGGCAGAGAGGCAGGCAGAGAGAGAGGAAGGAAAGCAGGCCCTCTGTGAGCAGAGAGCCCAATGCGGGACTCGATCCCAGGATCCCGAGATCACGACCTGAGCCGAAGGCAGCGGCTTAATCCACTGAACCACCCAGGCGCCCCGAGCCTTGTTTTATTTTTAAAAGAGAGTTTCAATGATTTTTTTCAAGGGAGCTCAAATCAACACAAATTATCCAACAGAGATTGTGTTGGGAATTTTCACTAACGTGAACTCATTATTACCCCCATCATCCTCTGTGGAGTCTAGGTTAATCGTCACGCTTGGGGACTTTCGCTGGTCTGATAGGTGAGAAATTGGATATGAGTGCAGTTCTCAGAGGAATGAAGTTTAGCCTTTCCTTACATGTGTAAAGATCATTTGAATATGTGTGCGAGAGAGAGAACAGAGAAAAATCTGTCCCTGTCCTTGCTTGTTTGGGGGAACGGTTCTTTTCTCCTCAGTGTTGAGCAGCTATGCATTTGATTGGTAAGCCCTTGGTCTTTTGTATGAGCTGCAAGCATTTTTCTAATCTGTTTTGCATCTGGGTTTGGACTTTGCCTCTGGGGGCAGTGGTAGCACTGGCTGCCCACGTGTCGTCACTTATCGTAAAGTAATGGCGACATGTGGAGGTTCCTGTCCTGTTACTCACGACTTCTCCCCCCGCAGGAGGGAGTAGAAGCACAGTCCCTCTTCGGGAATCTGGCCCTTGGGTTTTGCAGCCAGAGGCCATCCGAGTTCTTGCCAATGTCCCCTTTTACTGGACTTTCACTCGTGTTAAACCTTCTCATCTCCGAATCCCTCATACAATTCTTTACGCCGGTTGCCATCGCTTAGCCACTGGTCGTTCAGACAGCCCTTGGTGGTATTTATTTCAATCCTCACTTGGTGTGCAGACTCGAGGAGAGCAGAGGACCTGCCTCGCCCACCACCGGCCCCTGCCACCAGGCCCGGCATCGGCTGGGCCATCGCTGAGGGGCCAAGAAATGGGCCCCCACGCCCAGCCGTGGCGGAGTTCAGGGCAGCACAGGGGAGTAACTGGAAGCCCCCTCCCCACCTAACCCAGTGCCCACTCGAGAGCAGACCCTCGGCTAGGCCTCCTGGGCCGGACCAGTCCGTGCACATGGCTCTAACCTAAGCAACGTTCGCCAGAGTCCTGCCAGCTTGGCTTTTCCCAGCCTTTTCTTACCCCTCCTAGGACTGCAAGAACCTCTCCACCCCGGAAGAGACCAGGCACAGACTCCGCGGCTACCTCCCTGGTCCGCCTCCACTTTTCCATGCTCAGAGACGTGAAGGCCACAGGCTGAAGGAAAAGAAGCTGAAACCAGCCCAAGGGTTGCAGAAGCCATTGGTTTTAATGGGATTGAGAGAGGGAAGAGATGGGGTCCGAAGTCAGGATGGTGAGCCGTGGGTGTGGGTGGGCAGGAAGGAGTGCTCCCCGCCCTCTCCCCAGGCATGGACCATGGAGGAAGAGCGCGGCGAGCCGGACAGCGGGATTTTGCCCGCTGATGCAGAATCTAGGGAGAGACATGAAGGGGCTCGTGTCTGTGTGGGTAGGACGGTACGCCCTGTGTGCATGTGTGCAGAGGAGGGTGCCGGGCTGGAGGCAGGAAGGAGCAGGGGGGCCGAGCACTGAAGCAGCCTCGAGAATAGGATCCTGCCCTCGAAATACAAACCAGCTGAATGGGCAGCTCCTCGCCCTCCACCCAGACCTCGTCCCGGTCCCTGGTGTGCTGCCGCCCTCCTGCTGGTCTCTGCTTCTACTTCTTACGCCCAATCTGTGCCATCAGGAGTGCGTTGGCAGCTGCCTTGGCCTGCAGGTTCTTGGCCTTGGCAATGTTGAAGAGGATGTTCATGATATTTGTGGGGACATCAAGGGACAGCGTGAGCTTGGTGTGCCGGTCACTCTTGGCCTTTTCCTGGTGCGGCCTGCCCTTGAGCTGAGCTGGGGGGAGGTATTTGTACCGGGCGCTTCCCGCTCCACTGCTGCCCCCGGAGCCTGGGAAGGTCCTCTTCCTCTTGCCTTCTTCCTCCTCCTCCTTCTCCTCGTCCTCTCCTGAAGAGGGGTCTTGGCTGGGCAGGTAGGGGAAGCCTCTCTTGCTCAGCGGTGGTACATCCTCCAGCGAGCTCCTCCTGGCTTCCGACAGGGCCGGGTTGATATAGCCGAAGAAGGACTTGGCTCTGTACAGCTTCTGGGAGAGGCCCGGCCGGGGGGCCCCTGGGAACAGCAGCAGCAACAGCAGGAGGTGGGCTGGCTTCAGCATCTCTCCCTGGGGGCGAGAACAGGGGTGTGAGAAGGTTCAGTGCTCGGGAGGACAGGGGTTCAAACTCAGTAGGGCTTTGGTCATAGTCTACAACGGTTCTCAAAGTGGGGACTCGGGGCCAGCAGCAGCGTCGGGAAGTTGGTGAGAAATGCAAAGAATTCTCAGGTCTTGCCCCCAGAATGACTAGATCCAAAAGTCCAGGGCCAAGGATCTGAGTTTTAGTCAAGTCTTCAGGTGATTCTGATGGTCGGTAAAGTCTGAGCGCCATTGATCGGCTGGTATTGATGACTTCTGTTTCGTCCAGCTTTGCTGGCCGCTGCTGGCCCTGCGAGATGAATGGCGAGTGTGCCAGGGGAGCGTTCCGGGGCTTACTGGGGTTGATGACTTTTAGCCCTTAGTGCTGCTGACTCAGTGCATCCCTATTGTTTAAAGACTGTGGTGGGTGGTCCAGTCAGTGTGTCTGAGGCTGGTCGTTAAGACCCGTCCCCCTGCTGGGCTGTCAGTATTCCTCGGGAGCAAACAGTTGTGAATTTGTTTGGTTTTACCACAGAATTTATGAAGTGAAATTCAGTCTGGTCTCTGTGTAGAGATGTTAAGTACTTCACAAAAAAACACCTGTGTTTTCTAGTGTCGAAGACTGATGTGACCTCAGTCCTAAAACGATCGGCTGTCTCTATTATATGGAAGTTCTTGGTGATCTATTTGACTGAGTGAGAGAGACATGGTCTGAGAGCCAATCCAGGGACACCCATGTCCGAGGACGTGCCATTCCGGGAGTGGGTCCGTGCCTTCACAAGCAGGGGAGGTCGCGCTGTTGTCCAGGGCCAGCAGCGATGCTCAGAGGCATGAAGGGATGCATTTAGTCTTTTATTTAAAAAAAGAAAGAAAGAAAAGGAAAAACCCTAAATTTAGTGTAGGCAGCATGTGTGGCCGTGACAACGTCCAGCTCGGTGTACCTCCTGTACCCTGGACTTCGGGTTTGCAGCCATCATGGTTGTCGGGCCACTGCGGCACTGTGCCGACCCAGCAGGGACACGGGCTTGAGCGGGGTCATTCCCACCCCTCTGCCCTGCCTCCTTTGCAGCAACGGCTCCCCGCTGACCATCTGAATTTGGGTTGGGTGTGGTCACTGGGCCTCAGGCAAATGGTGAAGGGGACAGAATTCACCTCCTGCGTACTAGGACCAAGCCTGCCCTGCACCACAGCCCCCGTGGTCTGTCCTGTCTGCGCTCTCTCCAGCTCTGGACCAAGGATGCAAGGTTCATTGACTTCACTGTCACCCTCTCTGAAGTGTGAGAAAGAAATGTGAGGTCAAAGGTGTGGGATTTCATCGACTCCCCTCCCCCAGGAAGGACCGCTGGCTGTGCTGGGCACCCCGACATGCTGACCCCCTCACCCCCTCCCAGGAGGCACAAAGAGTGAAGGGTTGCCCTTGGGCTGCTTTACCTGAACCTGGAGTTTATTTTCTGCCCGAGACATCCTTGGTTCTCACAAAAGAAAGCGAGAAAGGTGTGGTTAGCTGTCAAACTTGGGGGGCCGCTCCTATAAGGTAGTTTTTGAGGAAGTGAAACAAATTGGATAAAGAAATCAACATGGGGTCCTTCTGGGCATTAAGAAGGCTGGACTAGTGGGCCAGTGGTGCCATGCATAACGCGTCTGACTACGGATCAGAAAGAAGACTGGACTAGCACAGGATCCTTCTGTTTTCTGTGGTGACAGGCAGAGGTGGGGGGGCAGCAGGCTGTCCGAGGCTGAGGGCTGGCCTCAGCTCTGCAGATCATCGCCAACATGACCTGCAGCAGGTCATTTCCCAGAAACAGAGAGGGAACGAACCCATGCTGCCTTCCCAGTTTCTTCAGGCTGTGAAGGGATGGGGCCAGAGCTGAGCCGGAAGCACCCGAGCCCCGTTCTCTCTCTAAAGCAGAATCCTGGGAGGCCTCACGTGCACACGGACTTGGCAGGTGTTCCTTAGAAGCCTGGGGTTTTCCTGGACACTCCACATGTGTCTACCGCCTTCCTTTTCCTTTCCCTTAAGAAACCAGCTGGATTTGTTCGTCTGTTGTTTGTTTTTACATCTTAAAAATTTCGAGTTTATTTTATCCGACAGTTATGAAAAACATAGGCGATCCTTGCTTTATGTGCTCCAAATGCATGCCCCCCCCCCCCCCCCGGGTCTGGGCATGCGGTGTTGTGCAGAGAAATCAACACGGACTCTGGGGTTACGGGGACCCAGGTTCAAATCCTCCTCGTCCTTTGCGCAAGCCCGTGGGCAGGGTGCTTGACCTCTGTGCCTTCCCACTTCCTCATCGGATAGATGGAGACCGCGGTAACTGCCTCATAGAGCTTACACGAAAGAAAGATGAACTTGAGGTGGGAAACGCGCTTGCTCTAGCCAGCTACTTAATAAAGGGGGCCGCTTCCTCTCCGTTGACACACAAATCATCTCCAGTTCCGATTAGGATAGGATTCAGTTCACGTATAACCGTCTCGGAAGCCACACCGGCATCTACTTATTTTTATCTGTGTGTCTCTCTACACCTACATCTCGACATGCCGGTGACTTTGTTCCACTAGTTTGACCCTGCAGACCCGTCCCTTTGTTGTGTTGTATTTCTGGCTTTTAGGGTTTGGCGTTCTCCGTTCTCCCACATTCTCCGTCCTCAGCCCGGCAGGCTCCCCCCGGCCCTAAACTCCGTCTCAGTCAGCTGCTGTCAGCTTTTCGAGGAGCTCAGAACCACATGGGGGGTTGGTTGTTCAAACGTGGGCTGCAGGGCGCTGTCCCGGGGGCTTCTGGGTCAGTAGGTTTGGGAAGAGGCCTGAGCTTTTGCCTCTCTAACGTGCTCCTGGAGGACAGGGACAGGACGGTCCGGGGACAGCACCGTGAGAACCGCCCCTGTGAGCGCCCCCTGTCCTCCCGCGAGCTCCTTAGAATTCCCGGAGAGCATTCGACCAAGGACGACTATCTCTGTGGGAAAATGGACTCTTTTCTTTTAATGTCTTTTAATATTGTGTTCAATAACCAGACAGCGGCTTTCTCATTTACCCAGCTAGTTCCTGGTTGTTTTGTGGAAACATAGGATGAATCGTGGCTTTAGCTGCCTTACTGCCTGGAGGCATCTGGAGCTTTGGAGCTGTTTCCAAGGGCTTGTAAGATGGAAAGGATTTAAAGACTCAAAATGCCGGTTCCCAGAGAAAGGGTTAATGCTGGCAGGGAGGTTGTGGAGAGAGTTTAGGGTTTTCCGGGCAGGAGGGAAGAAGGTCTCCAGGGCAGACAGACGCCCTGTGCTCCTCAACACAAGTGCGATTCAGGAGCAAGCTGCCCCTCCTCCATTCTCTGGATTCTTTCGCTGTCACCCCTAGTGAGTGTCACAAAGGTTTAGGCGGTCCCTGCCACCTGCTGTGAAAACCAGCCTCCCCTCTAGTTAGATGGAAGAGGACAGAGCTCTCTGTCTGTGCTTTTTGGGTTTGGGTACCTGAAACTCCCCTTCTTTTGGGTTCCAGCAAGGACTTTTCGGGGTGCTTCTCAGAGCTGTCCCAGAGTCCCGCCCGAGGACCTGAGGCCGCAAGGGACCTGCGCCAGCCTGGGGCAGAGCACCCCAAGGGAGAGGGTGCCCCAAGGGGAAAGGTACAGGTGGTAAAGCCAGGGGCAAACAGCGCCGCCCCGTGCTAGCCCGTTTCCCGTTTTCCGTTTTCCGGAGGTGAGGAAGGCGGGGTGAGTCCCCGTATTACAACCCCCACCCCCCGCCCCGTTTTACCCCATTGGTCTGCAAACACTGTCAAGCAGCTGAATTTAAAAACCACTTTATAAAAACCGTGGCTGCCGAATCTAGAGGGGTTTTATGCATGTCAACACGTGTTAGAGTAAGGAGCTGTTTTCTTACAGTGGACTCCTGGAAGTGTGTATGTGTGTCACGCACGTCCCCACAGAAAGGCTAGCAGCTCACCCCCCAAGTGAGCCTCCAAGGAGGGGGTCTGCGTGAAAGGCTGCTTTCCCCGCAGAGGGAGGAACAGCAAGGAGAAACAGACCTGCTACAGAGAATGTGTGCTGGTGGTGTTCGTAGTCACCTTATTTAACCCATTCTCAGAAGTGGGGTCCGCGCGTGCGTGTGTGTGTGTGTGTGTGTGTGTGTGTGTGTGAGATCGCCACTAGATTGCCATGTTTGAGGAGAAAATTGCAAATACGACTTCTCAGAGAACTTGGACATCAGAGACATCAAAATCCATCTTTATGTTCCCTCCCCTTCACAGGTAGCACCAAGTCATTACGGGTGTCTGTCCCCTTCCTCTAATGTCCCCAACTTGGCAAGGGACAAAGGACTCTGGGTGTTGAAGGCAGAGGACCTGGATTTGAAACTACCCTCTCGCCCCAACTGCCCCGGGGTGAATCAATCACTGGGCTTCTCCGCGGGGCCACACAGCCCGAGAAGGAGACATTCCCTGCCCGGCAGGTGTGCAGAGAGGAAACAGTCAATCCAGGCCAGCACCCTCCTGCCGGGAATGACGGCTTTGCATTCACACCCACCTCCCCTTTTCTTCAGAAACATACATTTGCAAGAACCTGTTCTGCCTCCCATCTATCACCCTTGTAAAGCAGGTCTCTCTGTACCAGCAAAGGGAGGGTGGGCTTCTACTTACCTCAGACGCACACTGTGGGGTTCCGCACCCTGCTCCCTGGGCTGTGACTAGGGGCGCTTGCAGCCTTGGTCTCTCACCCCTCTCTGGTCCCCAGCATGTCCTGCTTAACCCAGGACCAGTACATTCATCCTTCATGGACGAGTCCCCAGCCCAAACCTTACCTGTGAGTGGCCTTCGCTCTGGAGTCGAAACCCTCAGCGAGGCAGGCGGCAGCTTCAGGACCAGGAGGTCTGCCCCAGAAACATCCCCTTGAACTCCTGTCTCCGCTGGGGTCACTGCTCCTTCTCTTCTTGTACTGTTCCCAAGTGGGCCGTGATATTTCCTCTCTATGGAAACCACTCCACTCCCTCGTGTTTATATATAAAAGTGACAGATCACGGGGTGGATTGTAATTCCAGACGTGGTGTCTACACTGGGATGCGATTGCATTTAAAATACGCCCGGACCAGCTGTCCGCGTCGTGGAGACGCCGTGGAGATGCTAGGCACTCTGTATCCTTGACCCCTCCTACACGTCTCCCCACTGGCCCTCCCATCGCCGCCCACTTCCCCTCCTGCCCTAGCAACCTGCTCATTGATAAAAAGAATAAACGGTCTGTTAAATTGAGAAGCAGCTCCTTTGAAGAGTTTTATTACTGATCTCAGTTCTCCCTGATTCCAGTCTTCCTATGCCCTCAGCACTCTACCCCTCCTTTTCAGAATGGACAGAGGTCCTGCTTTGAAAGTATGGAAGGTGACTTGAAGTTCACCTGTTGTCTTGTGGTTCTTGTGGGTCCTGACCTGCTGTATTATCTCCCGCTACTCACAGAGCTTGGTAAGGCTGTGTTCATCAAAGAGCACATGAGGGGGCAGGCACCGTGTACCTAGAGCTTCTGATGGAAAATCAGAAATTTGAATTTTACCCATTTTTTTTTCATCCATTCATTCAATATTTTTAGAGCCCCTGCTGTGTGCCTGGTACTGGCAGGGCCCTGAGGAACTTAAAGATGTTGAGAACGCTGTTTTCACAGGCACCTCTCCATCCTGGAGACTCAAGACAGGTAAGGGGGCTGCAGGAGAGGAGAGCAGAGCTCCGGACTGAAAGGTGGTTTGACAGGGAGGGAACCAGCGAGGAGGAGGCCCAAGGTCAGGGGAGGCAGGCGGCCAGTGCTGCGGCAGGACACCGGGAGACACCCAGCACTCCGGTGAGGGGGTTCCAATTCCATTCCAGATACAATGGTGAAGATGTAGGGAAGTGGAGGCAGGCAGTCAAGCCCCTGCTTTCAGGATCAGGACACAGAGGACAGAGTCAGGGTGAGAATCCAGGTCTCCGGTGAGTGCAGAGCTCTTTGAGCCTCGGGCTAAACCAGTTGGAAGAGCCATGCAAGGCCCACACTGTGTCCGGCCTCGAGGCCAGACCACAGCTCCCCATCCTCAATGGACATTTTCACCTCCTGAAATCCATCTAGACGAAGCACTAAGTGGACTTCTGGAACTATCCCAACATCTTCATGCCCACAGGTACTTTGGGGGAACAAGTGGAAAGCCTCGTAGGGAAGGATGCGATGCCTCCCAGAGTCTCAGCCTTCATTGTAGACCCGCAGGACTGGACCTCACTGTGCCTTCTTCTGGAGCTGCCGGGCTGGGGTTCTCTTGGGATGACCGTCTACATGGGGCTAGAGATCTGATCCAAACTCTTTTGCTTACTTGTTCACTCCCTCATGTATTCATCTTCGGGAGGAATTTTCTTTTCCCCATTTCAGATAATGAGGCAGTAATGGAATTTCTGTAGGTTGAGGGGTACCTGGTTGGAAACCTGAGTCTTTAACTCCTTCTCTGCCTTTTTTGAGCTATGGAATCCAGGGGAGGTGGTCTCGGGAAGATACCCAACATTGCTACCCTTAGAGTGGGGATTCTCAGCCTTGGCTCTACTGACATTCGGAGCCGGATGATGTTATGGGGGGCTGTTCTGAGCATCGTAGGGCGTCCGCAGCATCATCCTTTTCCTTTCCTTATGACATTCCAGAACACGCCCTCCCTTGCCGAGCTGTGACAACCAAAACGGTCTCCAGCTAGGTCCCCCGGGGACAAAACTGCCCCAGTTGAGAACGACTGCCCTAGAAGATGAGATTTAGAAAGAGAGATCATAATCACCGGCTTCTCATTTTGCTCATCTGCCCTGTCTCCTTCCAACTTCCTACAAAAGCTCTCTACCTGAGTCTGAAGGACCACAGGACCATGGAGCCTCTCTATGTCAGGGGCTAGTGGCTGTCCTTGAGCACACTGTCCCTTCTGCAGACAGAGGAGGGCTCATGAGTCCCCACCTGGCCATCTGGGTTGGTCCTGGGGTTCTATGGCTCCCAGGAGCTCTTGGCCTGGGAGGAGGAGGGTCGCACGTGGGGTCTGCCCAGCCCTGGTCCTCAAGGTGCTTTTCTTAGGGATTAAAACCACAAGAGCATTGTCTTTGCTTTACAACTGCACAGCTGCTTCCGGCTGCATTTAATGGAGGCCTGGGGCGAGCAGTGGACAGAAGGAAGCCGACTGGTGAGCAGAAGGACCCAGGGTGTCCTTCCTGGCAAACGGCGGTCTCCCTTATGTCCTCTGCTGCCACACAGGGGTTGTGTGTTATGCTTGTGCTGCTCTCCGGCCCTGGTGAGCCATCGGCCTCTTCCATGGATTCAGCACCAGGACATTGGATAGGGACGTAGGGGGTATGCGGAACACGCTGGACAGCTTCACGCGCAAACAGAACTGGCTCATGTTTACAATGCTCGTGTCTCTGAAAGCTCAGAGCAGTTCCACGTAGTGACACAATTAGTTTCTCAACTTCTGAGCCAGGCAGCCAAAAAAAAAAAGGCAGGGAAAGGAGTTGGAATTGTGAGAACTCTTGCTTTACAGGGACCCCTCCCTGTAAAATCTCTCCGTGGAGATTTGTTTGGGTTGTTTGCATTCTCTGTTCTTCCGATTCCTGTCTGATGAAATGTGGATTCGTGAGCCTTCCTTGTTTTTCTAACAAGGTTGGTGTCAAGATGGCATTCGTAAGGACTTGATGCAGGCTTACACGGACGCACGACAGCATGGTGAGTTACACGGACGCACGCAGCATGGTGAGTTA
>NC_081562.1:112525704-112527761 GCF_022355385.1 Mustela nigripes | reverse complement strand
CAGCATGGTGAGTTACACGGACGCACGACAGCATGGTGAGTTACACGGACGCACGACAGCATGGTGAGTTACACGGACGCACGCAGCATGGTGAGTTACACGGATGCACGCAGCATGGTGAGTTACACGGACGCACGACAGCATGGTGAGCCTCACTGTGCAGTCCTCCCCTCACTTTCCCTGATTCTCAGCTAACCTGACTCCTCCGTGTCTGACAGCTGTGTGTGTGTGTGTGTTAATGTCCCAGTCTGTTTGCGGGTCCCTCCATTTTTTGCTCTTTTGGGATACGTTCTGTACGTGCAAATGTCTGTTCATCAGATGACTTTCGACCCCTTCAAGCCAAATAACGCTGATTGTCTTGAAGTCTGCTTTGCGTGACTTCCAAATGGCTGTTCCAGTTTTCTATTGGGTAACATTCGCTTGGTGCACTTTTCCAGTCTTTTCTGCATCAACATTTATTTTGTCAATGGTACACATTTAGATTTTAAAACCTGGTCTCATAACCTGTATTTTAAGAGGGCCTTTAACACGCTTGTACAAATAGTGGTTAAGGATGTATTGGGATTATTTTCTGCTGTCTTACATTGGGCTTTCTATTTGCCCAGGGTTTTTCCTCATCTGTGTTCTGCTGGATTAATTCTTCATTTTCATTTGCCCTTCTGTTAGTTTATAATATAAGCATGAAAACCACCATGTTTCCCTGGAGCCCTGATTTCCCTACATCCCAGAAAAAATGAAGAGCCCACTCTTAACCTGGTAAAATCGTTCTATCTGTTGGGGAGGGCAGATGGGCTTTGACCTCTGTTTCTTGCAACAAGCTGGACGAATTTAATTGCTAATATGAGTACTTCTGCAATACTAGCAGGCCCATTACGCCGCAGTAACGTCCAGTCCTCGCTAGGAGCAGTCGGCAACACCCCCTCCATGGATCTGTGACATTCTTTTCACTGGACTTTGTATCTGTCTTGCAACCAGCAGCAGTGGGAGCAGATGGGGAGAGTTCTGGCTCGTCTCCATATCTAGGCGCCTTGGTGATGTGTCAGACACTTTATGGCCCTCTCTAATGGAGTTTGGGTAGCTGACTGATTCATGGAGCAAATCTCCTGGGGGCCAGGGCTGTGTGGAACAAAGAATCTAAAGCTTTCTCTTTCTCCAAGAAGGGGCTGATGTGCGCCTTCTCGGATAGCCTTGTGTGCCTGTTCCACTGCGATCTTCCCAAACTTGGGGGGCTATTTACGTGGTGGGCACACTAAGGAATCAATAGCGCCCGATCCACATACGGGATAGACGTGCTCTCTAGTGACAAAGGAAATAAGAACTCTCTGAAACATGACCCAAAGGCAGGGGAATGGACAGCACGCTCCTCCACATCTGCGTGGAAGCACAGCCCGCGGGGATGGTGGCCAAGCAGACGCCATTCCTCCAAGAGCCTTAAACGCACCTGTCCCCCTTCTTCCTTCCAGCCGCCCTGCTGACTAGACGCACTTCAGAACCCGTCTGCACGCCTGCAGTTTCATCAGGTACGAAGCTCCATCAATGATCTCATCATCAATGAGAAAGAAAACCCAGCATATTCCTGTCTGCTGGGAATTCTAATCTGTTTCCCTGGGCTAGGGTGTGCTCTGTAGCCGGCCGTGGTTAACAATGGACTCGGAGCAGACACTGGACTCGGAGCGGACCCTGGACTTGGAGCTGATGGGGCTGATGGTGCCAAGTCTTGCCTGACTGCGGCTTCATCTAACATGTATCTTCTCCGTAGGGCGCGGGGCAGGTCTCCTACTCTTAGGACCACCTGATGATATGTGCCGTTTTATTTTAAAATTTTTATTTTATGAACATATATTTTTGTCCCCAGGGGTACAGGTCCGTGAATCGCCAGGTCCACACACCCCACAGCACTCACCAAAGCACACCCTCCACCAATGTCCATAACCCCACCCCCCTTCTCCCAAGCCCCCTCCCCCCAGCAACCCTCAGTTTGTTTTGTGAGATTAAGAGTCACTTATGGTTTGTCTCCCTCCCAATCCCATCTTGTTTCATTGATTCTTCTCCTACCC
>NC_081562.1:112475296-112525304 GCF_022355385.1 Mustela nigripes | reverse complement strand
ATCTTTAGGGTAAATACCCAGTAGTGCAATTGCTGGGTCATAGGGCAGTTCTATTTTCAACATTTTGAGGAACCTCCATGCTGTTTTCCAGAGTGGCTGCACCAGCTTGCATTCCCACCAACAGTGTAGGAGGGTTCCCCTTTCTCCGCATCCTCGCCAGCATCTGTCATTTCCCGACTTGTTGATTTTAGCCATTCTGACTGGTGTGAGGTGATATCTCATGGTGGTTTTGATTTGTATTTCCCGGATGATATGTGCCGTTTTAAACAGCAAAATCAACAACAAAAAGCACACGTATGCTAACATGCAGCAGTAAATATGTTGCAAAAAGGGCATGCCTTTGCAGCAGGGGAGCTAAACGCAGGAGGTAGTGTCGCCTTGCTCAACCTGAGACAGGAGCGTGTGCATTGGGGGACTCAAACCTTTCACCCCTCTGCCCAGACACATGTGCCTGAATGACCCCGAAAGGCCCACGGGTATTAATTTTGGGTAAAATTACTACAAGTAAGTTGTAGTAAGTAAGTGGTTTATTTTTTAACATTTTATTTATTTGAGAGAGAGAGAACACACAAGTAAGGAGAGGGCCAGAGGGAGAGAAAGAAGCAGCCTCCCTGCTGAGCGGGGAGCCATACTCAGGGCTCAATGCCAGGACCCTGGGACCCTGACCTGAACCGAAGGCAGATGCTTAACTGACTGAGCCAACCAGGCCCCCCAAGTAAGTGTTTTGTCTTCTTTTATAAGCTGGTCGGTCAGGTGCAGCTGTAGGAGGAGAGGCAGGAAGGACTCAGAAAAGCGAAGTTTATTATACGCAGAGGTCCTGCAGATGGGAGACACGGCCACCATACAGGGCCACATGGAGAAGCTGTAGGGAGTTAGGAGGCAGGAAGCTGGAGCAAGGAGAATGCTTAGCCATGGCCTTTTTTGGGGTTTCTTCAAGAAAGGAAAGACAAGATAGCGAAGGCTCTGGGCTGTAGGTGCGTCCCGATCACTTGGCCCCCAGCCCTGGGATGACGAAAGCAGAGGGACGTTGCCTCCTGTGGTCCACAGACCCCATGGAGAGGCCTGGCTCAGGACTGGGTAGTTTGCAGACCACAGGTGTCCTATCTCGAAGGACTGCCCAGCCCCAGGAAAGCAGTCAGTGTCTCCCACCTGGAAAGTTTCTTCAGGATGACCAAACATAATATACAGAAAATCATGCACGTGTTCTTTCAAGTGCCTACAACATTTATAATACGGGGAACAAACTGCGGTACGGAATCCGCGAATCACAAGGACCAGCTCCATGTGCCGAATGAATGAATGGAAACAGGAAGCCAGAAGCAGGACAGCGAGAATTTCCCTCCTAACAACTTCCCTCTTTCTTTCTGCCTCTCTCGTGGTAGAACAGAAAGTACGACAGAGAAGCCCTCATGACTCGGGTAAGGAAGGCAGACTACAATGACCCCAAACCTCCAACTCTGGCCGTATGGAAATTCTGGATTTAAAAAAAAAAAATCAGGGGTGCTGGATGGCTCAGTGGGTTAATCCTCTGCCTTTGGCTCAGGTCATGATCTGAGGGTCCTGGGATCGAGCCCCGCATCGGGCTCTCTGCTCAACAGGGAGCCTGCTTCCATCTCTCTCTGCCTGCCTCTCTGCCTGCTCGTGATCTCTCTCTCTCTGTCAAATAAATAAATAAAATCTTAAAAAAAATAATTAAAAAATGCATTTCTGAGCTCGCAAGGAGGAAGGGGGGTTGGAGAGCGTCTTCTGGCACCAAGACACAAAGGGACTAAAAATCAAATTACAAACACATAAGTGGATGCCACATGCACCTCGGGGGGTGACTGCCAGGCCTAGGAGTCAGGGACATTGGTTTTAACATCTACGTGGGACCAGACAAGAGGGGCTTGGAGCCTCTCAAAGGTAGTTTTATTTTTATTTTTTTTTTTTTTAAAGATTTTTTTAATTTATTTATTTGACAGAGAGAGATGACAAGCAGGCAGAGAGGCAGGCAGAGAGAGAGGAGGAAGCAGGCTCCCTGCCGAGCAGAGAGCCCGATGCGGGACTCGATCCCAGGACCCTGGGATCATGACCTGAGCCGAAGGCAGCGGCTTAACCCACTGAGCCACCCAGGCGCCCCTCAAAGGTAGTTTTAGAACTGAGATGCCCGCAAAAATCTTTCTATGGGATAGATAAATCAATGTAGAAATGCCTCAAGAGCCAAACTGGGTCCTTGTGAGAAGCGAACGGCTCGGTGAAAGTAGGTCACAGTTGTAGAGTGTCCCCCTGTGATTTGGAAGGCTGTGCTAAATGCGGGTCTATACGGAAAGCTCCTTATCACAGTCCTTCAGAGAAAATTTGGCCTCTCCAACTCTGCGCCGTCCTGTGTGGGCGCTCCTAGCCACCTGTAGCTATCAAACCCTTGAAACGTGTTTAATCTCCATCAAGGTGGGCTCTGAGTGTGAAACACACACTCTATTTCAATGACTTAGTATTGAACGGTGTAAAGATCTCATCAATTTTTTATAATCTTATGTGTTGAAATAACATTTTGGATATATTGGGTTAGGTAAAATATATTATTCAAACTATTCCCTTATTCAAACTATATTATTCAAACTAATTTCACTTAGTTTTTTTTTTTTTTTCTTCTTTAAAAATGTGGTTACTCATCAATCCCTCCCCCCCGTTGGATATAGTGACATTACGTGAGGTCATGTGTATTATCACCCTAGCACAGTACCTAGCCTAAGAAAGGTGCTTAAAGATGTAAATTTCCTCCATTTCTTCTTGGCAACTGAAATAAAAAGTCTATTAACTTCAGCCAGTACCGTCACCGTGCATGAGGGAACACATCTCTTCATTACCCTTATCAGCTTTGAATATTACAAAAATGTTTATCCTGTTTGTTTTAATTTGCTTTTCTTCGTTTAATGAGGCTGAACATTTTCCCAACACCGCTGGGGGTAGTGTGAAAGTTTTCTGAAATGATCTTTCAAGAATCTTTAAAAAGTTTATACTTTTAGTCAGTTTCTTTTCTTCAAATATTTTTCCAGTATAATAGAGAAAAGGGCTGAGATGCATGTTTTAAGAATCCGGGGTATGTCCAGCAATCTTCACTTTCTAGATCAGGTGAAAATGGCTAAGTCTCGGGATGCCTGGTGGCTCAGTCGGTTAAGCATCTGACTCTTGGTTTCAGCTCAGGTCATGATCTCGGGGTCCTGGGGTCAAGCCCCAGGTCGGGCTCTGCACTCAGTGGGGAGTCTGCTGAAGATTCTCTCTCTCTGTTTCTCAAATAAATGAATAAATCTTTTTTTTTTTTTTTTTAACACTAAGTCTCAGGTTAGAATGTTGTTTCTACCAGCCAGCAGAGCGGAGGGGGGAGAGGCAGCTGTGTGGCGCTAGGGGCTGGGAGGAGGTTGCCCGGGGCCCGCGGGCACTGAGCCTGGGTTGCTGGTGGCTCTTTGCCTTCATGCCTATCCCTTTCATATTGCACCCCCCAACCTTTCTGTTCTCACCCCTGCCCCTCCTCTCCCCCTCTGCCTTCCACCCATGCCCTGCTCTTAACCTAGTGACATTTTTGTAAGGGAGACCTTTATTGTGACTATTTGTCATTCTCTCAAACACTTGTTTTATGCTAGAAGTCCCCTCTGTTCCCTTTTATGCTTGGGTCTTTGGAAATCAAAGCCAAGAAAACTTCTCACTTACCTGCCTGTCTCATCCCTCCCCTGAGTAACTGACAGCAGGCCAGGCCAACCAATTAAATAGGATATGGGGAAAGAAAAACATGTGATCGTGAGGGAAAAATAATAATCAATAGATATTAGTGCACTACACCTATTACATAGATGTGTGGGAGCGAGACCGTTGTTGGGTAAACTCTCCGTCCCTTCGTCAGAGATCCCATTTGGCTGTATGTTATTTTTTTTTTTTAAAGATTTTATTTATTTATTTATTTGACAGACAGAGATCACAAGTAGGCAGAGAGGCAGGCAGAGAGAGAGAGAGAGAGAGAGGGAAGCAGGCTTCCTGCAGAGCAGGGAGCCCGATGCGGGGCTCGATCCCAGGACCCCGAGATCATGACCCGAGATGAAGGCAGCAGCCCAAACCACTGAGCCACCCAGGAGCCCCTGGCTGTATGTTATTTTATCTATTTTTTTCTCATATAGGGCTTACTATAATGGTATGTTAACTAAATGATTCAGATAGGTAGCTAATACATAATTATATTAAATATTATAAATATAAATATTATTTTACTGGTAGTGGTCTGTGCTCCTTAAAATGAAGATACCACTGTTCCTTAAATCAGCATTCTCTTGCTGCTTCTCCTGAGTCCAACAGGACAGCAGAACCCATCTGTATAGGGGATTCAGGTGTGTGTTGGTAGGAATTATCTCTTGAAGGAAGGAAGGAAGGAAGAAAGGAAGAAAGGAAGAAAGAAAGAAACTTAAATACATACATACATAAACAAATCCCATCTGGCTGCAGAGCAATTAATTTCCTTCCTATACTGTGGTGAAGAGTCTGTACTGTTCTCTACACAGCAAATATTGATTGTTTGGATGGTAGAGTGGAGATAACATGGAGGAAATTCTCTGTCACAGAGGGAAGACCTTTTAATGGAATATCCTAATCCTTATCCTCTGCAAAGAGCACGGAGGCTGGGACCAGTGGACAAGGACTCAGGACTGTGTGTTCGCCACAGACTGAAAACCAAAATCTAAGCATCACCAACCTGCTTCCACAATGAGCAAAGAAACAAAATGGAGCTCGGTTTCCAGAATTGCACGATGAATACAAAAATGGATATTTGCCAAGGTATCCCCCAGAGATCCTGAACGGGTAGGATATTTTTCCTGGCACAGTCTGACGCTTACTAATGCTTCAAGTTCTGGTGTCCACTCCGAGAGAGGGAAGCTCCGGGGAGCAGGATAGTGGAAACCACAATGCTCATCTCATTTGAGAGTGCTGCTGAAGACCCGCATCTGTGGAGAAAGTCACTGGGTTTTGTGTTACATATTTAAAGTGATGTTGATAAACTGAATGAAGAGGCAGCATGAGGGGATGAGAGACCTGAAAGTCAGCATAAGAGCCAAATCAATGGGCGCGGCTTCATCTGAAGAAGACGGGAGAGAGAAATGGTCACTCCTCTTGGAAGGCTTCCTAGGGAGGAAGGTGTAGCTTTCTTTTCTCAATGTGATTCCAGCTGACAAAAAGAGGTTTCATGAATAAGAATTTTTGAGGGTCAACATTTTCTTGGTTTAGAAGCTCTTAGACTTCCCCCTCACCCCATGGGAAAAAGGGAGCAAAGTCTCCTGGAGTGGAAGAGAGCCTTGACAAAATGATGGCTCCGCTAGCGTGCTGAAATGTTGGGCTGTTTCTTAATGGGCAGGAGGGGCGTGGGAGTGAAGGGTGACTGGGAAGGTAGGGTTTCAGATTGCTTTCCCTGCTTTAACCACAGTGTCGACTTTTGTTTTCTGTACTGGGCTTTGTACCTAATTTTGTTTAAAACCCAGCTCTTACTATCATAACAAATAAAATGAAGGAAAAATCCAAACCCAACAACCCTTCTAAGCCCCAGGCCTGAAAATGCTGCTGCTTAAGACGGATCGGGCCAATGGAAGCAGAAATCTGGTGGGTGCAGTGTTGTTGCTGGTGCTGGGGGGTGTGTGTGTGTGTGTGGTGTGTATAATTCTTCTTGAGGATTACACTGGAAATCCATGGCAGAGTGAGGAAATGCACGCCATGTGACTCCTAGACCTGTGTTAAATCTAGAACAAGGTAGAATTAGCAAAATTTTACATACACATATGTATATAAGTGTATACATATAGCAAAAATTAATATTTATATACGTTGCAATATATATAACATATATGTGTATAATTTATATGCATGTATATGACATATACACATTATATATATGTATATAGTTTTTGTATATGCATAAATGAGGCTGAACATTGAGTGTACACACACACACACACACACCATCACAGTCAATCACATAGGCCTGAACAGACACTCTATTCTTTAGGTATTTTAAGTGCTTTTGCTTCTGTGAACTTTTCTAGAATCATAGACAGTTTGGCCCAAGAAACTTTATACTTTAGTTCAGTCACTTAGATGGAGTCGCACACAGGTTACTGCAAGAGCTCAGCCCTCTGGCCACAAACATTTTTGAGGGTCGTCTCTGTAGCTAAGCCAGATGGTGCTGCCTTTCCAACCGCGAGGAGGGAACAGAACTTAGCCTTGAGAGTGAGTGAGTGTTTTAGACGTGTGTATAACTGAAGATCATATTATTGAAATGAAATAAAAATGAGAGATTTTTAGATATTTATTCAAAAAGACAAATGCAGGGAGTCAGATCACATTGAGATGACATTTTATCTCTAATAGTCGAAGAAGGATGAAGAATGTGTGTCTTGCTTTATGTAGGTCTGAGGCTAGGTTAGAAGGCGGGGAATACCGCTGATCCTTTGCTTTGGGTAATGTAAACTCAAACAGCTCATTTTCATTATAGAGGCAGAAGGAGCCATTTAAATTAAAAGGCGTTTGCTTGTACGTATGTATTCAAGATAGGGAAAGTAGGGGAGAGTCAACAGTGGGTAAATCTATGACTTTGAGCGACAACTGCTCTGTAGGTGGGGATGGAAACTGCTAGAAGCAGGGGCATCACGCTCTGCCTAGGATGCTGGATCATCAGGCAGAATGGAGAGCCCCTCAATTCGTGAGGTGCTTTCTTACAAACCCGCCTTTGCCAGTTCTGCTTCTGTCTAAGAATGCCCCAGCTTTTTTACTCCAAGAAAAAAGAGGCTCAGGAGTGGGAAGAAAAGCAGATGTTTTGATAAAGCTTTTCTGCTTTATTCTACTATTGTCAAAACATCCCTAGATGCAGTCATTCCCCCACCCCGTCCCGAGTGTGTTTACTGGATATCTGCTAAGTATGAGGAACGTAGGTGCTAAGTAAATAGGACTTAGTACTAAGTACTATGCGAGCCTCCTGCTCAAAGCGTGGTCGCTGGACCAGCAGCCTCAGCATCCCCAGGAGCTTTCTAGACAAGTGCAGGGTCTCAGCTCTCACCCCAGTCCTAACGAACCAGAACGTGCATTTTAACAAGAGTCTCGGGCAAGAAGAGCAGTGATGGGAGCACCAATAAATGGCTTTCTTATAGGAAAACATTTGTAGATAAGTTTGAGGAGTCAGGTGATTGAATGGGAGGTGAGCCTCCAAGAAGAATAGAAATGACCAGCTTTTAACTCTTTGTGGAACACACCTTACCTTTACCCCAGTGAAAGCTGAGGGGAATGATGTCACTTTGGTCCCATCGGGGTCAGTAGCTTTGGGAAGGGCATCTGTGTGATCCTGGTGGGGGACTGGAAATGAAAGGAGAAAATGTCCTCTTCAGGAGTTCACATAAGACACCCCCAGAAATAGCTCCTCGGGTCTGGGGGTCAGTGTGGCACCGTGGGTCCCCTGTTCTTCCGACAAGGGCGCGGGCACCTGGATTTGGAGCCTGAGAAACTGGGTTCCATGGATTTGCGGTCATAGAATAGACGTTACTTTATATTCTGCCATCTCCCCATACCCACCACACTTTTTCAAACATTTAAAAGCCTACTTCCCTTTTTGCTCATCCGAGACTCACTTTTGCACTGTTATGGGGATAACGACATTCTTCACTTCATTTCACACTCTGTGTATCAGGCGGATGGCTCGCTGCGTGGCACACACCCCTCCCGCTCCCCCTTGGGAGAGAGAGGTTGGAACAGTCATCTTGGTAAGCAGCAGGCACTCGCTCAGGAACTGTTGTCTGCAGGGAGACTGCTGGTGCCATGCCGTGTACAACACGTGGCCATCTGAGCCGAACCTGGGCTGCTAATGAGAACATCACTTTTTTCTAGAGTCTAACTGCTCCAGCTCAGAGGTGAAAATGAGATTTCCCCCAACAGTAATTCATCATGCATTCACAACTGCTCATCCTTCTCTCCCAGGCTGTTTTTCAAACATTCGAGCTTGTTACTGAAGACGTGGCCAGTGTGTCCAGGGCTCTGCCACGAGGATAACACCACCATCCCTTGTGTAAAACGCAGTGTTGCCCAAATGACTCCTTATGCACTCTCTTTGAACCTGAACCTTTTATATCTTGGAAAATTTTCTATATCTCCCGAAAAGTAGAAATCAGAGCTCCATGAACACTGGTATACAATTTACCTAAGTTAACCAGTTGTTAACATTGTGTGTGTTACACAATCCAAGCCACATATCTTGTAAAATGCCCCACATGCTGGATCAGTTTCCTTGTGTTTGATTTAGGTTAAACACTTCTGACAAGAATAGCACATTGATGACATGATGTACCTTCCTACAGCATCACATCAAGAAGTGTGTGACAGGGGCACCTGGGCGACTCAATGGGTTAAAGCCTCTGCCTTCCACTCAGGTCATGATCCCAGGGTCCTGGGATCGAGCCCTGCATCGGGGTCTCTGCTCAGCAGGGAGCCTGCTTCCCTTCCTCTCTCTTTGCCTGCCTCTCTGCCTACTTGTGAGCTCTGTCAAATACTTAAATAAAATCTTTAAAAAAAAAAAAAGAAGTGTGTGATAACAACTTGTTCCATCACTGCTTCTATGACTTTTGATCACTTCGTCAACATGGTTTTCCTAGTGTTCTTGATTGTAAAGCCCCTTTCCCTCTTTCTAGTCAATAAGTAATCTGTGTTGATATTTTGAGAGCTCGTGAATATCTTGTTTCCTGGTAACATTTCGCTCAGTGGTTTCAGCATTGACTGACACCATCTGATAAATCTTATCATAGAGGATGAAAACAGTGACTTCCTAAATCTTTAATTTGTTCCACTTTTATTGGCTGGCATTTCTCAGTGGAGAAGGACGCCCCACCCTCAGCTTTCCACCTTTCTTCCTCCCTCTCGCTCATTTTTCGTTGCTCCCTCTCGTCCACTCCCATGTGCAAAGCAGCACAGACTTAGAGATTCTTTTTTAAATTCCCGGCGTTATTATCCATTACTATATATTTTTTTATTCTTGAGTTATTCAAATTGTGTCCAATGGTGGTCCTTCAGGCTAGCTCCTGGGTCTTTTGACATCTCCCTATTAGTTTCTTTTCTTTTTTTTAAAAAATACATCCTTACTTTCTGGTAAGACGATATTATAGGCTTATAATTTCACTATCAGAGGACTGGGATCAAACGTTTTTCCAAGCAGCCCTGGTTCTTTTTAGTGGGGAATGGTGTTTCGAAACGATATTTAGTGGGACCGTGTGGGGGACTCAGCAGCTGAGTGTCCAACTCTTGCTTTCAGCTCAGGTCATCATCTAGGGGTCATGAGGTCGAGCCAACCTGCCTCAGACACTGTGCTCAGTAGGAGTCTACTTGGATATTCCTTCCCTCTGCCCCTCCTCCTGCTTGCACGCATGTTCTCATTCTCTCTCTTTCTCTCTCTCAAATAAATAAATAAATCTTTAAAAAAATGTCTATAGTGGAGAACTCCAGATATGCCTCTTGCTATAGGGGATCACTGTTTTTAGGCTCTTTCTATAGCGTTAGCTAGGAAATAGACTTAAATCCTTCCCAAGTTGATTTACTGGATCAGTACAAATCCAATAAAAAGCCCCAGCAAGGATTTTCTTTGAAAAGGCAAAGGGCCTAGAATAGTTAAAACAATCTTGAAAAGAAGAACAAAGTTTAAGAACTTAACACTACTAGGTTCAAGACTTACTGTAAAGCTGTAATACTAGATGTTATGAATCAAAAACTAGATCAATGGCACAGTAGGTAGAGTTTAGAAATGAACCCGCACATATATGGCCAACTGATTTTTGACAAACACACAAAGTCAGTTCAATGGGAGGGCAGATCTCCTCAACACATGGTGCTGGAGCAACTAGATAATTGGAGAAAAATTAACTTCAACTCTTACCTCCCATCAGACACACAAAAAAGATTTTTATATGTCCCATAAACCTAAACATAAAAGCTTGTAATATGATGTTTCTATAAATAAACATGGGAGACTATCTTTATGAACTTATATTGGACAAAGATTTCTTAGGAACCAAAAAGCATAAACCATAATGGAAAAATAGGTACACTGAATTAAAGTTGAAAAAAATCTGTTTATGGGCACCTGGATAGCTCAGTTGGTTAAGTGACTGCCTTCAACTCAGCTCATGATCCCAGAGTCCTCAGATGAAGTCCTGCATCGGGATCTGTGGGGAGTCTGCTTCTCCCTCTGACCTTCCTTCTCATGCTTTCTTTTACTCTCTCAAATAAATAAATAAAATCTGAAAAGAAAAAAATCTGCTTCTCAAAAGCCATTTTTTAAAAAGATTTTTATTTATTTATTTGACATACAGAGAGAGAGAGATGACAGGTAGGCAGAGAGGCAGGCAGAGAGAGGGGGGAAGCAGGTTCCCCTCCAAGCAGAGAGCCTGATGTGGGGCTCGATCCCAGGACCCTGAGATTGTGACCTGAGGCAAAGGCAGAGGCTTAATCCATTGAGCCACTCAGGTGCCCTCAAAAGACATTGTTAAGAAAATGAAAAGGTAAGTCATAGACTGGAAAAAAATTCGCAAAATATATATTTGACAAAGGGTATAGGTCTAGAATACATAAACAATGCCTACAACTCTACAGTGAAAACAAAACCCAGTAAAAATTGGCAAAAGCCTTCAAAAGACATTTCACAAAACAAGATATAAAAGTGGTAATATGAGGTTGGCAAAGTTGTCATCAGTATTAATCATCAGAAAAATGCAAATTAAATCCAAATTAAGAGACTTCCAGCTTCTGCTTAGAATATAGAGATCTAATCTAACAAAAACAGGTACTTCTGTCTGTGTGTGTTTCAGCAGCTTTAACAGGATACCACAGACTCAGTGGCTTATAAACAATAAACATTTATTTTTCACAGTACTAGAGTCTGGAAAGTTCAAGATCAAGGTACCAGTATGGTCACACTCTCGTAAGAGCCCTTTTTCTGGCTCATAGCTGATACTTTTGTCCTCACATGGTCTAAAAAATGAGGGAGCTCTCTGGTGTCTCTCTCTTTTGTCAAGACACTAATCCCGTTAATGAGGGCCCCACTCTCATGACTTAAGCACCTTCCATGCGCAGGGGCCATGCTAATCTTCTCTGTATCGTTCCAATTTTAGTATATGTGCTGCCGAAGCGAGCACGACTTAAGCACCTTCCAAAGGCCCCACTTTGACCAGTGTCTAACCATTCAACCTATGAATTTTGGGGTGCCACAAAAACTCAGACCATAGCAACCTCCAAGGAGAGATGATTATAGACTCTTTCTTGAGCCTGACTGGGTGATCATGAGAAAGACCAGGCAGAGTGAGATATGGAGAAAGCCTATTTCTTGATGGAGGCTTGGAGAAACCACTATGGGAAAGACACCAATCCTTTGTTTTACTGCACCCACAGGACAAAAACTCTACACTGATAGAAGAGGGCAGGGAAATGTGCTGGGTCCAGCTCCATAGAAGTTCCCTATCACTAAGGGAAAGGCAGAGTCACTGAGCAGACCCCAGCCCTGAGGCCCATCTAAGACCAAAGCTGGACCAGACCAACAGAGAACACTTCCCTGTGCCCACCACTATAAAGCTAGCAAGCAGTAAAGGAACAAGCAGTACGTCTACTGCTGGGCAAGGTCATGAATGTGGAGAGAGGTCTTCTCCAAGGTGCAGATGCAAAAGAAGAAGTGAAACCGAGGGAGGAGCAGACAGGAGTAAACACTGACAATCCAGCTTCTGCCCCTACACAGATGATGTTAGAGGAATTAGAGGCTCGTGTACACTGAGGGTAACCATAGCAACAACAAATCCCAAACCCTACCTCAAAGTACTCACTCCCCTCCCCCCCAATAAAAGATTAGCACAGAGGTCTAGGTGTCTTCAGACACAGATATCATTTACCTGCATCTCTGCTGTCCTAAACAAAATATGTAACTCAGAAGACAACAGGGAGACATCTTTAGAGTACTGGGGAAGAAAACTGTTAATGCTGAATTCTAAAACCAGGAAAATTATCTTTCAAGATTGCAGGAAAAATACTTTTCTCTACAAAAATAGGAATGGAAAATAAGATGAAAATTGAGAGGGAGGCAAACTATAAGTGATGCCAAACTCTGGGAAATAAACTCTCTCCTTGGCTATATTCAGCTCTGTGAAAAGCATCCTTCATCACGGTTACCATGCTTTTGTATTTCTTACATTTCCATTTGGTTTGTTCTTATAGCCTATATCTCACTGTTAAAGTTCCCCATCTGATCATGTAATGTCACCTGTCTTTTCCCCTAGAGCCCTTAACATTTTATTCATTTACTTTAAATTCTAGTAGTTCCAACATCCATGTTATATGCACGTCTAGTTCCAATGATTACTTTGACTCTTGAAAATGTGTTGATTTTTTGTTGTTGTTGTGGTTCCTTTATAAATCCCCTAATTTTTTGTGGTGTAGAATTTTTTGTACCTAGATGTCTAACCCTGGTCCCAGCCCTGTGGAGAACAAACCTCCAATTCACTCTATAAATCCTACAAGAAAAAACAACTACAAACTAATATCCCTTAGTAATATAGATGCAAAAATCTTCAAATACTAGCAAATCAAATCCAACAATATTTTTAAAAGGGTATTACATCATGGCCAAGTAGAATTTAGCCTAGGAATGAAAGGCTGGTTTGACATTTGAAAATCCGTCAATTTACCATATCAACAGACTAAAGAAGAAAAACCATCAGATCATTTTAATAGATTCAGAAAAACCCTTTGACAAAATTCAGCATTTCTTCATAATTAAAAACTCTCAGCAAACTAGTAACAGAAGGGAACTACTTCAACCTAATAAATGCCATCTATGTCAACATTATATTTCATGGTGAGAAACTGAATGCTTTCCTTTAAGATGGTGAACAAAGGATATCTTCTGTCAGTCTTCTTATTCAAAATTGTATTAGAATAATTCAAGCACAACAAGTCAAAGTAAAGAAATAAAAACATACAGGGATGCCTGGTTGGCTAGTAGGCTAAAGCCTCTGCCTTCGGCTCAGGTCGTGATCCAGGGTCCTGGGATTGAGCCCTGCATCGGGCTCCCTGCTCGGTGGGGAACCTGCTTCCCCCTCTCTCTCTGCAGAGAGGCATCTCTGCCTGCTTGTGATCTCTGTCTGTCAAATAAATAAATAAAATCTTAAAAAAAAAAAAAGAAAAACGTGCAGAAAGTAAAGGGGAATAAATAAAGCAATATTCACAACTGTCATGATTTCTATACTAAAAATCCCAGACAATCTACATGAAAACAAGTTAGTTTAGTAAAATCACTAGATACAAGGTCAACATGCAAGGTTAATTATTTTTATATATTAGCAAATGAACAATTAGTAATTAAAGAGTACCATTTTCAACGACAAAAATTTTTAAAAAGCTACTTAGACATAGAAATAATTATATGTGAAGTGCATATGTTGACAACTATAAAACATTGATGATAGAACGCAATAATGCCTTAATAAATGTACAGATATACCATGTTCATGGATTGGAAGACTATAGGTAGTAAAGATGTCAATTTTTTTTATATTGACCAGTTGAACAACAAAATTCCAATTAAAATCCCAGCAGGATTTTTTTTTTAAGAGATCAATGAGCCGGTTCTAATGTATATGAAATGTTAAGAAGTTACAATTGCCAAAAAAAAAAAAAAAAAAAAAAAAAAAGAAGAAGTTACAATTGCCAAACCAAATTTAAAAATGAAGAGCAAAGTTAGAAGACTCACTGTAATTGATTTCAAGTGTTAGTAATAAAGCCATGGTAATCAAAGGAATATGATTCTAGAGAAAAGATAGACATATAGGTTAATAGAAGAGAACTGAGTCCAGAAATTCACCCATACATATCTGATCAGTGGATATTTAGTAAAGGAGCAAATGCAGCTCAATGGAGAATAGACCATCTTTTCAACAAATGCTACTGGAAAAACTGTATATCCATTTGCAACAAAGAACTACTACATTATACCATTTTAAAAAATCAGCTCAAAATTAATCATACTTCTAAATGTAAAACCCAAAACTATAAAACTCCAGGAGAAAATGTAGGAAATAATTTCTTATGAATTTGGCAAAGTTAGGCAAAGATTTCTAAGATACAATGCCAAAATCATGATTCAATAAAAGAAAAAAAAATGTTAAGTCAAACTTTAGTAAGATTGAAAACTTCTGATCTCAAGATCACTAATAAGAGAATGAAAAGACAGGACACAGACCAGGAGAAAATATTTGCCAATCACATTTCCAAAAAAGAAATTGGATTTGGTATTTATAAAAGAAATCTCTTAAATATTAAGATTTGCACCACTACAAAAAATGCCACTTTTTTCTAAATTTACTTTTGTTTTGGATTATATAGTGTTTTTTCATAAGCATGGTTATTTATGTTAAGAGGTAATGGGTTTATTATTTTTATTTTTAAATGGATGAATACACATTTTTAGAATTTCCCTGTTTTAAGGTTTATTATGACAAATACTGATGGTATTCCCTTTAGAGTGTGAATGTGTCCTGAGAGCAAAAAGGTTGTTGCTATTATAGACAGTACGTATTGAAGTTCAGGGCCAGCATTTGCTATAATTGTTTTATTCTAGTGTTCTGTGGGGAAAGGCTCTTTGGTTTCAGGTCAGTTCAGTTTTCATTAGATGCCTGGCTGGTGCTGGCTCTCAGAGGGCCCTTCAATGCAAATTTGTCACTACTGTCATTTATGAGATTCATAGGCAACACCGCTTATCTAGCAGGATAAGTGCTTTAGAAGGATTTTATTCTAGAATGATGCTAAGTGAGAGGAAGGTGTATCCTCCCAGATGAGTCAGAAAAGTCAGGAATGCTTTGGTTCTGACCGTATTAGTGAGTGTCTTCCTATTGTGCTCACCTGTTCAGTGCTACCTTGAGACTTTTTCTAGCTTGGATGTGGCCATGGATCTGTAGTTTAGGAAGGACAAGCCTAAAAGGACAAGAAATCCCTTCTGTGTGTTCTCCGCAACTCTCAGTCTCAGTGAGAGTTCTTCGCTGCCTGTTGGAAGAGGCGTCTGTTTCCTTTCTCTCTTCCTCCGTTCTGACTAATTGTTGATTAAAACTCTGCATTTACTTGATTCTTTGGTTGTCACCTTTCCCACTGTCCTAACCTTTATCGAACACTCCTCCACTGAGTGTAGTCTGAAGAGCATTTGATGTAAATGAGGATAAATCTAGCCAGAAATGGATTTTCTTCAGAAATACTTGTTAGTGGGGAGTGGTGGGAGAAAAAGCTAAATGTCAGTAATAAATACGTATCAGTTTTCGACAAAGGAAGTGCTTCAGAGATGCTCTGCTTTGCCATTTCAAAATTATAGGACTGGTTAATTGTCCCATTTGGAAGAAGAACATGCTGGGCTTTTAAAAATAAATGTCATATAATGAAGAAAATCTGCGTTTTTGGGTACAGTCATTTATCCACTTAAATATTCATTGAATGTCTGTGGCTGTGAGGGGCTGTGTTGACTTCTGGAGATTAAAAATGGAGTGGGACAGTCATGATTCTCTCAGAGCTCAGAGCTCCAAATAGCGTCTCTCGGAACAAGCTCATTTACTGTTACGAAGGGATAACTCCTATTCATGCTTGAATTCTCAGATTAGTGTTAGGTTAAGTGTCTAAGAACTGCTGGTCGGGAGGAGCTGTTACTTTTATGATTTTAAAAGATACTGTAATACCAGAAAAATATTGCTAATTGTCCTCTATAGTGATTGTACCAATTTGTACTCTCTTTTTTTTTTTTTTTAAGAGTTTATTTATTTACCTGACAGACAGAGATCACAAGTAAGCGGAGAGGCAGGCAGAGAGAGAGGTGGAAGCAGGTCCCCCACTGAGCAGAGAGCCCGATGTGGGGCTTGACCCCAGGACCCTGGGATCATGACCTAAGCTGAAGCCAGAGGCTTTAACCCACTGAACCACCCACGTGCACTCCCGTTTGTCCTCTTAATAGGATTATAGGGGAATGGAAGTTAAGGTCCATGGAGTCTGAATACCCTCCAGGTGAGCTGGGCTGGGTTGAAGATGGATCAATGGGCAGCGGCAGGACAGTGCCCAAGAGCAGAGGCCAGGGTACTATGGGGACGTCCCCAGAGGCTCCTTGTCTGGTCTTGGTGCCACCCAAAGATTCCTAGACATCAAAGCTCACACTTAGTAAAAGGACAGTGGAAGGATGAAAAAGAATTATTCATTCTCGACAGGAAATGAGGTCATGGTTAACTTTGCGAGATGGGGTGGTCTTGTTCAGGATCTAACGTTCCTTTCTACATGGAAGGCTTCTCTGATGCTGCCCACCAGAAGAGAAGCAGGGAGAAGTCCTGGGAAGGTTCTTGGCAAATTTAGAGGTGTGTTGCTTGTTGCATCAGAAGCAAAGATAATATGCAATTTAGAAGTATTTGTTTATAGTATGTAACTCACTCACGTGATTCAGAATACACAAAGGCACACAGTGAAAACTGTTCCTGAGTCCACTGAGATTTCCCTCTGGAGGAAACCAAACTTACACATTTCTTGTGCTTCCTTCCAGAGATATTTCATGCAGAAAACAAGTAAATCATATGTATGTGTATCAAGTATAGATATATAATGCTGTATATAAATATATAGTATAGTTTATATATATATAACTTTTTATATTGTACATATACAATTTTTCCTCCTCTTTTACAATGTTAAAGAGCTATAGTACTTCCTCATTCTTTCATATTCCAATTTAAGATGTACCATAATTGATTAAATCAGTCCCCGACTGATGGTCAATCTTTTACTATTAAAAACATGCTTCCATATTATCTATAAGATAATTTCCTAGGAGTGGAATTACTGGATCAAAGAATCTATACTTTTATCATTTGAAAAAAGTTGCCAGATTTGCCATCATAGAGAGTCTATCAATTTACACTCTCGATAGGAATATATAAGAACGCAGCCTGAGGCCCCAAGAGTAGAACTTTGGCGATAGGAGTTGGAGGACGTGATTACACACCAGTAGCAAGCCCTTGGCTTTCTGAGAAGTGCAATACCGTGGGGGTGGACACTTCCCACGTGGTCAGACCTGAGCTGTACCTGCTGGGACAGGCTTAATATGGCTGCTCTAGCCAGCCACAGAAATTGCACCTGAGCTGCAACAAATGTCATCATGAGACCCAGGGAACCAAGAACAAATACAATGTGAGTTTTATACTAAAGTTATGTTTTACCTTATTATACCGAAGTTCTCAGGCTCAGTCACTGTGGGACTTTAGAATCATTCCCATTAATAACACGAGATTCTCATTGGCCATCAGCTCCAGCTGACGGTAAAAAGTCAGTCTTTTATGAACTTTTTCCCTAAATATTTCTGGGCTTCCTCGGGGATGTGTACAGGGTGGTAACAAATCATTCCTGACTATTGTTCACCCCTTGGCTGGTCCAGATAAGGTTCTCAAGTCCCTGGTCCATGTAAGTCACAAGGGGCTTTGCTGCTCCAGGATGGAAGGCCCTTCTGCCTGGAAGTCTGCATGTCAGGTCTCTGCGAAAGCGAGACATTGCCCCCAAGTCTCAGAAGGAGAGGCTCACTGGCCCGCCAATTCTCTCCCGACAGATGAAGCATTCCTACTGTGTTCATACTTGGCTAGGGGTCGGAGAGAGGGTCAGGTACCATAAAGCAGGTCTGTGAAGCCTCCTTCAAGGCACAAATGCAGTCTTTTTTATTTTTATTTTTTTGGTGGGAGAGAACCAGGGGCTCTATCAGGATTGGCTTCAGGGTGAAGTGGGAGAGCAAGGTTCTATCTAGTCTCATGGAGTCGAATGAATCTTGCTGACGAAGGAGAGTGAGTAAAGAGTTTATTAAGTGAGGTTACAGAAAACTCTCTCAGGAGGGAGAAGGGTCAGGACAGGCCACTGAGGGCTTTTAGGGTTGTTCTTTTATTGAAGGCTGACCAGGGAACCTTGATCCTTTTAACATTTTTATTGATTTTACCATTGATAAGGACTAGTGATAACACCTTCAGTGGCTCACTTCCTTTTAGGGTCTAGGAACCCTTTGTTGGTCACAAGTAACTGTTGGAACAAGACCCCACCTCTGATAGGGAAGGTTTGGTTTGTTCCCTTATCTCTGGTTTCCTTATGCCTCCACATTTTGGGAATTTTGTGAGCCTGATCCCACAGCCCCCTACCTATTTCTTCCTACCCTGCCCCGCCCGTCCCTTACTCACCATTCTCGCCGTAATAGTTTCTCTCTCATGGGGTTGTTGTAAAGGTCAA
The DNA here is from genome assembly GCF_022355385.1 of Mustela nigripes. Lineage (NCBI taxonomy): Eukaryota > Metazoa > Chordata > Mammalia > Carnivora > Mustelidae > Mustela > Mustela nigripes. Next base: position 112,506,998 of record NC_081562.1, on the reverse strand, counting down.
AATGAGATAAGGTGTATAAATTCTTAGCAGAGCACCTGGGACAGGGTAAGTACTCAATATATGGTTGCATCATTATAAGGGCGTAATGAAAAATTATTTGGTATTATTTGTGTTGATGGCAATTTCTGTCACTGCTCATCTTCATTTCCATGAGTAAATAGGGTCAACTTGATGTGGAGAACAAAGACAAAAGAAATGTACATGAAATCAAATATCACAACTTGCAGCCCCTTGACAAATACTTGAGACAGGCAGAGTCTGACATTTCTCCAGGACTCCCAACTGTCTTAATGTTAATGCCTTGTTAGAGGGGAAAAAACAACCTCAGCTTGACAATAGCCATGCTTCCAGGATCCTGTAAGTCTTAACATAGGAAAATCCTTTTGGAAACTTCCTTTGTATCTACCCCTTACCCCCAACTTAAAAGTTTATCAATCACTCAATGGCTTCTCATGACCCCTTTCTGACTCTTTCTGCCTATGTTCCTGTCCCTGTGCCTTAATAGAATCACCATTTTTGCCCTGAAAATATCTCAAGAATTTTTTCTTGAGGATTCACTCCTGGATCCCACATCAAACTCAACCCCGGTCATCTCTGGCAGACCTTCCCTCTACGCCTTCTCCATGTCCTCGGCTTGATTCAAGCCTCCCTCGTTACCTGAATAAAGGCGATTGGTTCCCCTTTGGCATTCCTCTAATGCCAGAGTTTTTCTAACGTTAAAGTGCATTTGAACCACTTGAGGGCCCACTCAGTCACAGTGGTGGGGAGGGAAGGAGCAGAGAATTTGCATTCCTAAATTCCTAGGTAATGCCAATGCTGGTTGGCTGGTCTGGAGACCACACCTTGAAAACCGCTGGTTCTCAATGTTGGATGCCCTACTGAAATCAGTACTTGGAGAGGGGGTGCCCGGGTGGCTCAGTCGGTTAAGCTCAGTCTACCTTTGGCTCAGGTCATGATCCCAGAATCCTGGGATCGAGCCCCATATTGGGCTCTCTTTGCTCAGTAGGGAGCCTGCTTCCTGCTCTTCCTCTGCCTGCCTCTCTGCCTATGTGTGATCTCTCTCTCTCTCTGTCAGATAAATAAATAAAAAATTTAAAAAGAAAAAAGAAATCATCACTTGGAGTGATTTACAAAATATTCTTGCCTGGATCCTATCGGCTCAGAATCTGATTTAAGCCATTTGGGTATGCCTTCCAGTGCTGGAGTTTCTTAAAAACTTGCCAAGTACAAAAACTTGTAATGGACCTCTGCACCAGAGCAAACTCCCTAAAATCCTCCTCCAAATTGCTCCTTGAATACCCTGTGCTTCACATTATCATCCCTAAAGGGACCGTGTCTCCTCCCTCATCTGTTTCCGCTCAGCTCTTCAGTGAAAGTCATCCTAGCTGATTTCCCTGCGTTCACCTTCACTGGCAAACTCACAGATGCTTTTACTTTTTATATTCTAAACAGCTGGCCAGATTTCCATCCTGATGTGTGTTATGATTGTTGGTTTACTTGTTTGGTTTCCCAGCCAGAGCAGGAGCTGTGTCCTGTTCTCTGTATCATAGTGTGTAGTGCATAAAAAGAAAGTAATAGATGTTTAATAAGTGTTTGCTAAAGCACAGTTCTTTATGTAGCTGTTCCATTGCAGACGAAATGCCAGATTGAGAAAGGCACAATGTGGGGAAATGAGCACTGGACCAGGAAGCGAAGGGCTGGGCTGTTGCCATGGCTGTCTTGTGACGGGGCGTTTCTGTGTGGTGTTTGCATTTACTTCTCCCAACCAACCTCCAGGATGGATATCATTACCCCATTTTCTTTTTTTAATTTTTTTTTAATTTCTTTTCAGTGTAACAGTGCACCACACCCAGTGCTCCATGCAATCCGTGCCCTCCGTAATACCCACCATGTGGCTCCCCCAACCTCCTACCTCCCGCCCCTTCAAAACCTTCAGGTTGTTTTTCAGAGTCCGTAGTCTCTCATGGTTCACCTCCCCTTCCAATTTCTCTCAACTCCCTTCTCCTCTCCATCTCCCCATGTCCTCCATGTTCTTTGTTATGCTCCACAAATAAGTGAAGCCATATGATAATTGACTCTCTCTGTTTGACTTATTTCAGTCACCATAATCTCTTCCAGTCCCGTCCATGTTGCTACAAAAGTTGGGTATTCATCCTTTCTGATGGAGGCATCATACTCCATAGTGTATATGGACCACATCTTCCTTATCCATTCGTCCGTTGAAGGGCATCTTGGTTCTTTCCACAGTTTGGCAACTGTGGCCATTGTTGCTATAAACATTGGGGTACAAATGGCCCTTCTTTTCACTACATCTGTATTTTTGGGGTAAATACCCAGTAGTGCAATTGCAGGGTCATAGGGAAGCTCTATTTAATTTCTTAAGGAATCTCCACACTGTTCTCCAAAGTGGCTCCTCCAACTTGCATTCCCACCAACAGTGTAAGAGGGTTCCCCTTTCTCCACATCCTCTCCAACACACGTTGTTTCCTGTCTTGCTAATTTTGGCCATTCTTACTGGTGTAATGTGGTATCTCAATGTGGTTTTTATTTCAATCTCCCTGATGGCTAGTGATGATGAACATTTTTTCATGTGTCTGATAGCCATTTGTATGTCTTCATTGGAGAAGTGTCTGTTCATGTCTTCTGCCCATTTTTTGACATGATTATCTGTTTTGTGTGTGTTGAGTTTGAGAAGTTCTTTATAGATCCTGGATATCAACCTTTTGTCTGTACTGTCATTTGCAAATATCTTCTCCCATTCCATGGGTTGCCTCTTTGTTTTGTTGACTGTTTCCTTTGCTGTGCAGAAGCTTTTGATCTTGATGAAGTCCTAAAAGTTCTTTTTCGCTTTTGTTTCCTTTGCCTTTGGAGACATATCTTGAAAGAAGTTGCTGTGGTTGATATTGAAGAGGTTATTGCCTATGTTCTCCTCTAGGATTCTGATGGATTCCTGTCTCATGTTGAGGTCTTTTATCCATTTTGAGTTATCTTTGTGTACGGTGTACAGTGTAAGAGAATGGCCAAGTTTCATTTTTCTACATATAGCTGCCCAGTTTTCCCACCACCATTTATTGAAGAGACTGTCTTTTTTCCACTATATATTTTTTCCTGCTTTGTTGAAGATTATTTGACCATAGAGTTGAGGGTCCATATCTGGGCTCTCCACTCTGTTCCACTGGCCTATGTGTCTGTTTTTGTGCCAGTACCATGCTGTCTTGACATCACCCCATTTTTAAGCTAAAATAATGGAATGTTTTTTTTTTTTTTTTTTTTTTTTTTTAAAGATTTTATTTGTTTATTTGACAGACAGAGATTACAAGTAGACAGAGAGGCAGGCAGAGAGAGAGAGGGAAGCAGGCTCCCTGCTGAGCAGAGAGCCCGACGCGGGACTCGATCCCAGGACCCCGGGATCATGACCTGAGCTGAAGGCAGAGGCTTAACCCACTGAGCCACCCAGGCGCCCCTAAAATAATGGAATGTTAAATAATTTCCTCAACTTCTCCAAATCTCTTTCATTTAGTCTCTCTGTCACTTGTCCCTTCCTCCTAAAGAATGATCTCTTGGGGGTGCCTGGGTGGCTCAGTGGGTTAAGCTGCTGCCTTCGGCTCAGGTCATGATCTCAGGGTCCTGGGATCGAGTCCTGCATCGGGCTCTCTGCTCTGCAGGGAGCCTTCTTCCTCCTCTCCCTCTCTCTGCCTGCCTGTCTGCCTACTTGTGATCTCTGTCTGTCAAACAAATAAATAAAATCTTTTTTTTTTTTTTTTTTTTAAAGAATGATCTCTTGGCTTTTGGGACTAATGTGTGCTGGTTCTCCACCTTCCCTACAGTCTCTCAGTCTCCTTTCACAGAAATCTTTTAGTCAAGCTTGCCTTGTCATGCGTACTCTTCCTGGAGAATTCTGGAAGCTGTGGGTTCTTCCTCCCAGGGATGACCTTCGATGTGTATTTATAGCTCAGACAGTTCTCCATCCAGGCCCCCAGACTGCACATCCAATTGTCCACTTGGTGTCTCCACTCTAGTGTTCTAGAAGCACATCAAAGTCAACATTTCCAAAGCTAAGCTCATTATCTTCCCTCTTCAGTGTTCCCTAACTCTGTTACTGACCCTACTGCTTGGCCAGATGCTAGAACAGATCCTTGATCACCCTCTTATTCCCAGCTCTCAAGTAAGAAGCTGCAAGATGGGATGAACTTACTCCTTAATATTCTTGTCCAAACTGCTTGCATCTTGTTCTTCAACATGACTTCCCCTCCAGTCCTCTGCACAGGGGCAAAGCATTGTTGCTGAAATCCAAGTCATTTTTTTGGCCCTAAAATTCTTTTCTAGTGGGTAGGGGGAAAAAAAAATCCACTTTTGTTAGTGAGTGGGAAAAAAAAATCTCAGTAGTGATGTTGGATTTCCTCTTAGAGCAGAAATTGTCTTGGTTTAGAAAAATACTTTGAAGTTTCACACAGCAGGTGAGAACATGGGGGCAGGAACATCAGGAGTCAAAAGGCAAGAGAAATATATTCATCATGCCTGTGTTTCCCTCAAGCAGAGAAGTAAAGATTTTTGATGGGTTGTTTAATATCCTCTTCTTGCATCAGCTTCTGATACATTGATTAACAAAGCAGGAGAACTTTGTGAACACAAAACCTTCTGCAGTACGCTCTGTCAAGCCTTCACTACAAATCTTAATATAGTCCCGATATCTTCAAGATACCCGAGAGCCCTCGCCCCTAACTGGCCTGTGCAGAAATAAACCTGATCAAACTGTCCTGAGGATAATGCAGTAGTAAGAAGATTGAAGCGGGAGAGAAATTGTCGAGGCTTAGCTGAGCCTCGTGTGCCAAGACTGATCTCCTGCTTCTCCCTCTTGAGTCACTTCACTACAAAACAAAGCAAGAATACGGTTCAACAATATTCAGGAAGCATTTCCTGGAACAAAAATTTTGTACCAGGTTCTATGTTAGGGCCTGGGGATACCAAAAACACCTATGGTATGGGCTCCCTACTGTCTTCCATGACCTGGACGCAGATAGAGAAAATAGAAATAACATAATTAAGTCCATGAGAAATACCACATTTTAAAAATGTTATATTAGCATATCATCTGGATGTATGCCAGAGCCTTTGTTTGGAAAGACAGTACCTCGTCTGTCACCAACCAACGACTCACAAAGGAAACAGAGAAGTGTGTTTACAAAAGCTAGGTGCATCAATACAGTAGGGGGGTCATTTCCTCTTCTCCAACCATCTTCCTATCTGGACACTAAGTATTGCTGTCTCCCTATTGGGACGTTGGTATTTTCAGTTCAACCAAAGCTTTTTGAGGCCATACCATGTGAAATTTTCTACTAGGGATACAGAGACTAATAGGGCTTGGCACTTGTCCTCAAGGGCTTATTGTGTGTGTGTGTGTGTGTGTGTGTGTGTGTGTGTTTGTGTGTATGTGTTTGTGTGTGTGAGTATGAGTGATCAGAGACAAAAACTCACCAGAAATCTATCATAGACTGGGCATTTTCTATACTCCAGGCACTACGCAAAATTCTTTTTACCCTCATCTAGTTCTTTTACAGCCACGTAAGGCTGGTGTTAGTCCGGCTTCATGCTTGAGTGACTTTCCCAGGGTTACAAAGCTAATAAGAAAAGGATCACAGGAGAATTTCACAACAAAGGAGGACATACCATATTTGAGTAAGAAGGTATCGAAAGCTTCATGGTGGAGGGTGTTTTGTAAGACCTTGACATCCAAGCAGAATTTTGAAAGGCAAAGATCATGGATGTGGGAATCATTCTCTGTAGAGAGAAGAAGATGGGTAGAAGCCCAGGGTGTTCATGGAACAGGACAGTGTGCTTGGGCTGGAGTGTTGGGATGTACAGATGGATAAGACTGGAAAGATAGGACTTTTGGGGGGAGGCCATCTTTTGAGGGGCTTCTGTAATGTAGAGTTAATGGCTGAGTAGGATTTGTGGTGTGCTCCCAGCTGTGTTTAGGAAGATAACTGTCAGGGTTAATATTGGAGAAGGGGAACACAGGAAGAGTGAGACCCGTGAGGGCCACACAAATTTCAGGAAAGGTAATGAGATCTTATCTAGGGCAGCAGCACTGGGAGCAAACAGCATTATGTCTTTTAAGATGAGCATCATGTGGGTTGTTTTGTTTCAGGATTCCTAAAGATGAAGTTGCGCCTATGGTCACCAAGTAAACCCATACTGTAAATACTTGGATTGAAAATATGGTCCCACTCAGCTCTAAAAATTATATCTCTAATACGCCAGCAGCTATGTGCTAAGGCTTAAGTCAATGCATGCTGATGCTTTTGGGGGTGGAGGGGCAGAACTGATGGATGAGAGAAGGGGACAAGAGTCAAAGTTGGATCAAACTGCCACCCAAACCTAAGTCGAGAGTAGTGTGGCAGAGAGGTTAGGTGCATAAGCGGGCAGCCAAGAGATGAGTTCAAGTGCGAGTTCTGGTCCTGTCTGGCTGTGCGACTGTGGAAAGAAGAGTCAGTCTTCGGTTCCTCTCTTGTAATGGGATTAATAATGCCACCACCTCAACATTTATTTAATATAACGTTCAATTTCCACCTCTCCCACAAGACCCACTTCTTTAATCCCATAACTACCTGAGAAGGTAGACACATAGAAGTGTCTGATAATTGTTTGCTTTTTTTGTTATTATATATTACTATTATTTTAATATTATTAAGATGATAGCATCCCAAACTCCAAGAAGGGTAAGGACTGTTTATGTAAACTATGTAGCTTTATAAAAGGCTAAATATAGTTCCCATTCATTAAACTCTGGTTTAAAAATAGTATTTGGTGATGACATTTAAAACACAGAGATTGGCAGCTCGGGGCAGGATACAAACTTCCCAGGAGCAAACGTCTACCAGCGAAAGAAGGGGTTGGAACCACTGATCACAGACTGACTAGAAAGTGCTTGGAGATAGGGATTACCAGATGAAGAAAAAACATGGGTGGCGGAGGGGAGGTTGTTGGAAGGGGATGGGGTAAGAGGCTGCCACTCATTTCAGTAAATATGAAGGATGAACACACTCCTGGTACCTAGCGCAGTGCCATGCACATCAAAGATTCGAAATGTGTGCGGTGAATCAGAGGTGATTTACCTTCAGAGGGATGGAGAGAAGTGGTCTGGAGAATGTGGCAGGGTTCCTGGCCCCTAGTGGACACAAAAGGAGAAAAGGAAAGAAAGAACGAACTCGGATCTTTAGCTCCCTTATGCAGAAGGGGAGTTTACTGATGAAGAACTGAGAAGGGACATTAACAAAACTTACAGAATTAAAAACAAAAACAAAAACAAAAACACCTCTGGCTTGTTATCAACAGAGGTTAAACAAATATGTGTGGGATTGGAGGGCAAGGAAAGAGATCGTATACCCTTCTCAGCCTAAAAGTAAACACACTTTACTTGGGCTCATGTGGGCTGAAGGTTTTCCCACCTTGGGACTGATCTAGAACCTTTAATTCCTTCTTAGGGCTTCAGTATTTCCAGATGCCTTTCTGAGATACCCTGCTTGGGGCTCCTGTGGGCCTCGGCAGACGTGAGGAAGGGGAGGGTCCGACAGTGCAGCTGACTGGTAAATATGTGCTTCCCCCTTCTAGGACTCTGCAGTTCTTGGCTCTGCTCCCCTTTCTGTGCTGAGCCCCCCGTCCCCAGGGGCCCATGATGATCAGCTCTGTTATAAGCTCATCTATGTCCTACACGGAATGACTCAAGCAGAAAAAAATGGTCATTCTTGAAAGCTGAAGTGGGAGAGTGAAGGAAAGCCTTTTTGCCTCTTAATGCCCGGTTAATGCCCAGTCTAAGGGCTTTGCCATATGGCCCATGTTCGGAATTGGCCTGGCATGAGGTCATGAAGGTGCACTGCACACACACACATGATATGTTATATTGTCAAAGAACTGTTCCGACTGACCACCGAGAGTGAATACACGTGGTGGCATTCTACAGGGAAATCGGAGAGGACCTCATTTATAAGGGAAATGAGAGCTTCTTTCCAGCCAAGCTTATTTTCAGATTTGCAGGTGCAAAGAGCTGGTTCTCAAGACATTGAGATTGGGACCATTGTCGTGTTTCGAACACTTAGACCCTTTCAGACGCCACCTTGGGAAGGACTTGATGGAAAGCGTTCTATCAACTTGATTCCTGAAACAGACACATTTCTCAAGCTGTCCAGAGGATAAGGGCTGATTCTGAGAACCAGATCCGAGTCGGCACGTCTAATCCAACCACCACCTGTCTACCCCAGCACACGTTAGCGCTTCTCCTTCACAGAGAAACAAGAGTTTCTCGATTCCTGCTTCCTTGTGTGCCATCCTATCAGACTAGTCTTCCACATTTATCAGTGCATTTCTCTTTTCCCGTCCCCTTTGCTCTTATGCGGAGTCAGTGGTTTTCAGCCTCTGTTCCGAAGTTTCACTTCTCCCATGAGCTGATCCCTTCACCTCTCCAAGTATCCCCTTCCCTTCATTGTTTTACCTCGGCTTCTGTACGTACTTTACCTCTAGTTCTTAGCCCTCAATCTATGGTCTCACGCAAGATTACGAGTTACTGGAAAAATCAAACCCTCCTTCCCCCTGCCGGGCCCTGGATCTTGCTTTAGTTGCTTTTCTCTCATTCTTTTATCTTTGATAACCATGCTGTTCAGGAGAGGAATGTGTGCATTTGTTCCTTGCACATTTAGTCATCTATCAACCTTTGGTTGGACGGCCTCCCACTTCCCAGGAACTGGGCAAAGTGCGGGGGCTATGAACAAGATAGTCCTTACCTTCAAGGAGCTCACAGTCTGGTGAAGGAGACCAGTAAATTAATGACCACACACACATGCGATGCCAGGGACAAGCACAGGTCTGGGAGTACAAAGCACCTTCTGGTTCATCCTTTGAGACACAGTAGAAAAGTTACTTCCTCTGTGAAAGTTTTCTGCAGGATTCTTCACATCCCGTGTGTGCTATCACGTTGTCACTTATCACATTTTACTGTGACTACCGCTACCCAGCTTCCTCCTCTCCCTAGTTGTGAGTTTTCCAAGAGCAGGGATTGTGCCCAGTCTACCCCAGGACCTTTATCCCACAGCCAGGATTTAGGGGCTACAAGCTCTTAGTAAGTGCTCATTGAATGAGAGAGAGTGGATGTTAGGAGGAACACAATGTTTTTGGGTGTCAACTTTGATGACATGACAAGATCTGAGTCCGAGGGTCCTTCTGGAGGAAGGCAGAGCCATGGGAAGAAAGTGCCAGCACCCACCTGCTTACTCAATCCATTCTCTTTCCTGGCAGCTACAGCTTCTCCTAGCTACCAGTTCTCTGTTCAGACGTAGGGGGAGGGTTGAGTTTTGGTTTTGATCACGGAAGCACTTCCCTTTCAGAACTGGAAGAGTTTGGCTGGTTGTGCATGAAAACCATCCTTTCTGCTCTCCGCCATGATGCCGCCAAACCCCTCCCGTCATGGTGGAAGGAAGTTTTAGACCTCCCAGTCTGAAAATGTGCAAAATCAGGAAGGACGTGAGTACTTGACTTAGGACAGCACCCAAGTCAAGTCTCTGGGGCCCCTACCTTTCAATCTTACACAAGATGTTGGGCAGAATTTATCTGAACAAACCTTGTTTTGGGGAGCAGGTAAGGTTTTATTACCCTTATTTTACTGAAGAGGTAGCTGGACCCAAGATGAAGGGGTTACGTGATTTGCCCAACAGCTAGTAACACCTTATACCTTCTGACTTCTAAAGCAAGACTCTTGTCTCAAACTCTCTAAAGCTCCTTGAAGTGAAGTGAAAAGATCAGCCTGAGTTTTCTCAGGGGTGTGTGTGAGTCAGCTTCCCAAGTATTTCACATTGACGTATGCCTTTCTTCTTTTGGGCTCTGGATTGATCAGAAGTCATCTTAAACACAGACATAGCATGTGGTTAGGGTTAATGGAAGGGGGTATGAGACCCCCCCACCCTAGGGGTAACGCAACTTCCTGCCACCCCAGCCCCTTCTGGAGGAGGGCACTGCATGCGGCAGTGCTCTGGACTCCACGGACATTGTTTCCTAAAAGTTCAATAGCTTGTAACTTTGTTAAATACTCACTAATTATTGCGTATTTCTTTTTGCTAGATACTCTATGGCAAACTCATTAGGAGCTTATTAGCTAGGACTGGTGGAGATGAGCTAAAGCTAGATAAGGAAAATGAATTTGTGGAGCTTAAATCAGTGCTGGAAGTATCCTCATCCAGGCTAATGGGAACTTGATAAATGCCACAGACCAACTGGCACGTGTCAGTAATCAGAAGCAGTCAAACCATTCCTGGTTTTAATAATTCAGTCCAAAAAGGGCACACATCAGTCAGTCAAGGATGGCATGTGCACAAGGAAGATGTATGAGTCAAAGAGTAATATCATCAGGAATCCAATAAATTTGCCGGATTTTGGAGGGGAAGCAAAGTGGTGTTGAAGCCAGGACAACAGGGCAACTGTGCAGGAGTCCCTGCTAAATGTTAAAGAAGTAGGTTCATTACTGATAACTTCTATATGACCACGGCTCCCTTATTTGTAGGAAAGGAACGGTGAGTTTGGATTCACAGAGAAAGGAGAGAAGAATGCTCTCCACTCTCCAAGCTCTTAAATTGTTCCTTACTTGCCCATCTTATTTGACTCTTGCAATAATCCTAGGAGATAGTCTGACATTTCAGTCTGGGGTGGCTTAGTGTGTCCCTTGGGGGCAGGACAATGAATGGGCTTCTAAGTAACTGGGCAATTTTTGAAGATGACTTCTAGGCTTTAGTTTTGATGCTCTAACTTTAGATCCAAGAACCAATGGAATGAGAGGACTTTTCCTCTGGCTCAGACTCCACATGGTTTAATAAGGAGAAGCTCGTAGTCCTAGACCACCCCCTTTATAACATCAGCACCCACCCTTTTACCTGAAGGGATCATTCCTTCTCTTTAGGCTGATTGGTGGCTTTACAGAACCTCAAAGGCAGAACTTTTGAGGCTAGAGTATTTTTAAAAACATATATTTAAGTTTACATATAGTATAACTGGTGTGTGTGCGTGTGTGTGTGTGTGATCTCTCTCAGGCTTGCTTGCCAGATTGCAGATCAATAGACTCCCAAAGGCAACCTATCAGATATAATAACTGCTAGAAGAAAAACTTCACACGTGTGGTGAGGAACGTCACTGAAGCCCAGAGCGACAGGAGGCGCTGGGTAATCACAACACACGGTAGATGTCCTGTGTGTGTGCATTCTCCCAAACCAGAGAAGGAACGGTGTGTTGCAAGGAATCCTGAGATGTACTTACTCTTGGGTATGTACATTCTTGAGTGTTTCCTTCCATTTCCTTCCTCCTTTCCCTCAAATGCTGATGATTCCCAAATGTGTAAGTTCCCACCTGCAGCCCGAGTCTGGCTTCTAACCCTACTACGGTGTATATCCACCAGCTTTGTCTCTCAGTTTATGGTCTTCCAGGCATGTCACATTTCACCACACAAAACCGAGCCTCTGATTTGGAACCCTCCTACCCCACCAAAAAACTTGAAACTTTCTCTGAAGTCTCCCCCTGTTTGGATTAATAGCAATTTTATTTACTCACTTGCTTAGGCCAAAACTTTTAGCTTCATACTTGACTTTTCCTTCTCTCCTGTCTCACATCTGATCCGTCAGCAAATCCTGTAGACCTGATCTTCAAAATATATTTGGAATCTTTAAAAAAAAAATCTATAAACGTACAGAGATGATTTCAATAGTTACAGGAAATGCGTTTAATAATATTTACCATAAATTTTGAATTAAAAAAAAAAACTCTGGTTCAATTAAGAATAAAAAAAGACTTTCTTTAATGGAATAAAGGGTGTAAAAACCATAAACCTAAACTGAGAAATAATAGAAGCATTCCCTTTAAAATCAGGAACAAAACCAGAGTGACTATGAGCACTGCTTCTATCCAGCATTATACTGGGGTCCTCCACAATGCCATAAGAAAAAAAAAAAAAAAGGAATACCAGCATAATTTTGCCCTTTTTCCTTTTTTAAGGATACACACACACACACACACACATACTTGGCAGAGAGAGAGCACAAGTAGGGGGAGCAGCAGGCAGAGTGAAAAGGAGAAGCAGACAATCTGTGGGAACTCAGTCCTAGGACTCCGGGGATCATGACCTGAGCCAGAAGACACAGGCTCAAGGACTGAGCCACTCAGGGACCCCTTTGGCCCCTTGACCCCTTCTTTTAACATGCAAATGTCTTCCCACCTAAGCTGTTTGCTTATGCAATTCTCTTCCCCTGAAGTGTTATTCTCCTCTAGAAGGTGATCAATCAGTATTTGTGACATGAATGAACAGACAGAGACTGTAAGCTCCATGTAAGGCAGGGCTTTTTCTTGTTTCGTTCACTGCTGTCTCCCCAGCTCTCAGAAGAGCGTATATAGGAACAGACCCAGCTACATAATTGCAAAATGAAATCCTGGGGCTCCCTGTTAAAAAAATTCTTAAGATTTTCAAGACAGTGAGTCAAGTGTTAAATTAAGCATGGGGTTCTTAGCGTAGTACCATCGGCAGCTGTGCCCATGAAGCCAGCCCTACATAGAAACGACCCACCAGGCACTCAAAACTAATGGCTGAAGAAGTAGATGATCTCGCTTGATCATCTCAATGTCTCGTAAGGCAATGGGGACAAACGAAGCTTAAGGACTAGCTGAAGTAGACCGTCTTGCTCTTCCTTGGCCAAATGGAACTGGAAGGCAGGACCCAGGAGCCTGTTGGTGGAGTCCACCAGGTCAGCCTCTGGGGCCGCAGACCAGGGTGCAGAGGAGCAGAGTGCGGGCAGGGAATGAGGGCAGGCAGGAACAGCAGCATGCCTACTCATCGTACTTTTCCTCTTGACTTGTGTCTCCGTCAGGCGGTGGAGTTGTGTGATAGCCCCAGAACCTGGCCCCAGGGCAGATGCATGAACAGTAGGTCTCCAAAAAATAATTGGTTACTATATGAACAAATGAATTAACAAGGAAAGCAATTAATATAGAGAAGATATAGTCAAAGTCATTTTAGGTGAAGGGATAGCAGCTTGGTGAATTTGGGGAGTCTGCCTGAGATTCTCTCCCTCCCTCGGCCCGTCCCCTGCTCATATGCACATGCACACTCTCCCTTTCTCTCTCACACAAATCAATCAATCAATCAATCAATCTTAAAGAATTATCAAAGCCTTGTTGAGAGAGAAGTATAGGAATACAGTCTAGTTCATGGTGTGCTATTTAATATATATTTATCACGTGAATTTGTTATTTTTAGCCATTACATTTATGGGTCTGTATTGTAGACACAAAATTAAAATCCCTTTGACAGCAGGGAGAATTCTAACGGTCTAAGCTGAGAAGCGGTTCTAAATTAAATGCCATAAACAAACAAGAAGGTTGGAACCAGTGCCTCTGAGCCCATCACCAGGAATGGCAGCTCAGGGGTATAATTCTGGGGTGGCCTGAGCTATAAATGTATCTTAGGGGTGTCTAAGGGAGTCATTAAAGACAACAAGTAGTTAAAAGGAAAGTCACAGAGGTTGGGAAAGTCAAACACAAGCTCGTAGGATTATGTGCCACTCAAAAATATGAACTCAGAGCTGTCCGGGCCAGTTTGGCCAAAATTTCTCACCTTTATTATGTCACCTCTTCTGTATAACTCAACTGTTCTAAATTCAAGAAATGGCTCTTATTCACTTCTAAGTTATAGAACACTTTAGAAGTTTAAATATTTGTCTCAAACTCACATCTGTTTCAATTATTTAAATATCCTTTTCGTATAATACTCCCCTATGAACACTTGTACTATAATTATAAAGCACATATACTTTGTTTCTATTTACTATCATATTATAAGCCCATTGTGGCATCTCTACTCTTCATGTGTCTTTTTAAAGTTGTTGTGGAAGATTCCCTGAGGTTGCTAGACTTTGTCAGTGGTCAGTTGCTGGACATTTTTTATAGAAAGCTTTTTCCCTCCTGTGACTGCCTTAGCACAAAATATCGTTATGGATATAGCTTTTTTCTGCTTTTGAATTATTGGCTTGGGAAGAAGTTCCCAAGATGGGATTTCATGACTCAAAGGCATAGCACTGTGACCGCCGCTCTCGCTGGCCACTGATGGGACAACCAACTCCCTGAGAAGATCTGCCTCCCAAACTCAGTGTCTTTCTTCAGTCTTTACCAACACATGCTACGTGTTTAGTGGGACCGTCACCCCCGATCCCAGGCTTTCCCGCCATGTTCAAGGTCCTGAAACTTACTCCTGCTTCTTTGTCTTTGATCTCAGTGTTCCTACCCACCCTTCCCAAACCCTGTTCTTCCTCCTCACTGCTGAGGAAACAGCTGTCCTTCTTCTACCTCTGTTCTTCTCCTCAAGCTCACTTTGTACAACTAGTCTTTATTGTGCAAATCAGCACAACATTGTGTTCTAATCATTTCACAAGAACTGGTTTTATTCTCCTCAGTTTCAAGATTTTCAGCTACTTAGGACTGTCGGTTACACCTTTCCATCCCCTGATTGTTCCGATGGGCACTGACACTCCCACTTTTGAAACTCAAATACTTGATCCTCTGTAAGCAGTTTTTACTTCTAAGCTATTTCTTCCAGCAGTCCTTTGAGTATTCTTTCAAAACCTTGTATTAGACTTAAAAATTTTTTTTTTAAATTTTTCAACATTTATTTATTCATTTTAGGGACAGCAGGGGCAGGGGTGTAGAGGGAGAGAGAATCCTGAAGCAGACTCCCAGACCCAGGGCTCATCCATCGACCCGAGTGGAAATCAAGAGTGTGCTTGACGGACTGAGCCACCCAGGCACCCCGATTTTTTGTTTTGTTTTGTTTTTAAATGCTGGTGCGTGGTGGGGAAGGAGAAAGATTGGGGATGTGGCTGACTTGCTTTGAAGGAGATGAAATGCACAGAAGTCAGTAATAAAAACAGAAAAATATCAAGGAGCTTATAAATAGAAGGAAATTTAAATAAAACATTGAACACGATGTTGGGGGAATATTAGCAATAACTGATTACACAACTAGTGTTACATATTACCCAAAAGACCAGTTGGTTTAAAATCCTAACCATACATTTAGCTCAGTTCTGTGGGTCAGTGATTCAGGCTTGTGGTTTGGGGCCCTGACTAAGCTCGGTTACAGGTCCGGGGGTCCACTGGTTGTTGGCCTGGGCGAGTTCGTCCTCCCCTTGTCCCTGGGGCCTCTCTAGTATATTCTCGTATTAAAGAAAAGAAGCAAGAGTGGAACACCTGGCTGGCTCAGTTGGACGAACATGTGACTTGATCTCAGGATTGTGAGTTCAAGACCCATGTTGGGTATAGAGATTACGAGAAATGAAATGTAAAGAAAAACTTACAAAAATTTTTGAAGAAGAGTCAGAGAACAAGCCAATGTATCCGCACTGTCTACATCCAGACCTATCTGAGCTGTGGAGTCTGACCCAAGTGTGGACAGATGTGGGCCCGAGGAGGTAGAGACCACACCTGAGGAATAAGGAAGCTCACTGAGGCAGGTCAGGACAGGTCCCAGTTCAGAATCTTGTTGGGCCAGCTACTCGGGGGGTGGAAGGAATTGAGAAGCAGGAAAAACCGGCGTCCACAGTCAAACTGGAAAGGTATCAACAGCAGGGAGAAGACTGATTCAGGTGGCTACGACCTTGACCAGGGGAGCGAGCTGATGTGCTGGAGCCGAGGAGGGCTGGCAGGGAGGGGGCGGGGCAGGTAGGGACCTAGGAGCGCTTCTCAGCCTCCTAGTCCCTGGGGAAAGCAGATGTTGATCTCCTGCCATGTTTGTGGTTTCAAGTGATGGCAGAAAGGCAAGTAGGTCGTTTTATACCTTGTGCCCCCTTCCGGGATGACTGGACAGACTTAAAATTTTCTCTACCCTCCCCATTGTACGCCCCCTCCCCAAGCCTCTCCAGCTTCCCTCCTATCTGAACGTAGGCCAGAAACAAGGACTTCAGTTGTCTTAGGCACAGTGGGATGTCTCAGCTGTGTTCTCTGCTGTCAGAAACCAAATCAGAGTCGAATCAGATCACTGAGGAACAGAAAAACTCATGCAAGTCCTGAAGTTTGCCAGGCGTTTCCATCAGTTTCAACAGGGAGAGGAAGTGGTGCTCAGTGAAGCTTCACAGGAAGGATTCATAATAGAACTTAGAGCGAGGATGGAATCCTGAGATGACGTCTTCCTAGCCCGCAGGACGTTCACAAGCAATACTAATGTGTTCAGTCCCCAAGGGGATCTGGGGTGGGTGTCCCCATCATAGGAGACTTGAGAGAAGTCAGTGCACACTGTGGTGTAACTTTGGGAGCTTAGCTCAGAATTGGATGATCTTGTGACAATCCTGGTGTCTGGAATCAAATCATTAGAGATTTTCTGCTTGAGGCTTGAAGCTTGTCAGTCTTCCAGAAACCCAAACTGAGTAAATGCCCAGTAAAATCCCTCTTGCCATCACCAGCAAGGGGGCTTGAATAGCTAAACCAGGAGGTAGTGGGACACAGCCTATCTGGGAGGAGGAAGAGGAGCTAAGGGTCAACTCGAGATAAACCAGATCAGCTTAATCGTGTGCAGGGATGGCTCCAATTCAAATACTGCCAGAATTCTTTCCTTCTAAAGTTTTGGGTGCTTTGGGCAATAAGAAAAGCGAGCTAGGATGTTACAGCCTCTAGGAGATTGAAGTTCATGCTCTAGACTTAGATGTTTTGTGGGAAGACATCCCTTCTTTTCTTTGCTAATTGTGGGCTTTATGCATGATTTTCTTTCATCTCTATTTAAAAATATAAGCTCCATGCAGTAAGAATCATGCATATTTTATTGACACTGTAACCCTGGCATGGAGTAGACAGTAAATATGTGAGCGAGGTGTGTGAACCGTGGTGATTTTCAATCTCTGACACCTCCAAGGGAAACATGTTCTACCACCTGGCTACCTGCTGTGTAAAGTAGCACTTCCTTTGCTTTGTTCTTAAAAAAGAAATACGTACTTTAGGTTCAGAAAGATAGGTGATGAGACCTTAAGTGGTTTTCAGTTTCTCCCTTTCCTGTTTGGTTTTTCCAAAGCAGAGAAACTATTTTATCAAATGCAAGTTTACTTAGAACCATAATATGTGGAGCATATATACACCAGGCTGCCTGTGTTCATAGTGGACCAGACCTCCTCTTCTGTTCCTCCATAAGGAGCTCAGAAGGTATCAGAATGCCTGGACCTCCCAACTCCAGCACTGTCTATAGGATGTCTAGTTCACAAACACCCGTGAGTTTCTAAAGCACAGGGTGCACATTCTCCTAGAGCCCACAGGGTACATCAGGGTCACTCTTGGTGTCACATGTTCTGTCGGTTTGGACAAATGTGTAATGACATGCATCTGCCATTACAACATCCTACTTAACCATCTCATTGTTTCAAAAATCCCCTGTGCGCCAACTATTCATCCCTTCCTCTCTCTTCCATGGCACCCTTTGGAATCTTTTCATTGTTTTCCTAGTTCTGCCTTTTCCAGAATGTCACGTGATTGGAGTTACGAAGTGTGCAACCTTTTCAGATGGACTTCTTCCACTCAGTAATATGCAATTAGGGTTCCTCAATGTCTTTTCAGGTTTGATGGTCCATTTGTTTTTAGTAATGAAGTACATTCCATTGTCTGGATGGGCCATAGCTTGTTATTTATTCATTCGCCCTCTGAAGGACATCACGGGTGCTTCCAAGTTTGGGCAATAATGAATAAAACTCCTCTAAATATTTGTGTGCAGGATTTTGTGTGGACACAAGTTTTCAGTTCATTTAGGTAAATATCAAGGAACATGATTGATGGACTGTATGATAAGAATGTATACTTTTCTAAGAAACTGCCAGGCTATCTTCCAAAGTGGCTGCAGCGTTTTGCATTCCCACCAGCAGTGAAGGACAGCTCCTATGGTTCCACATGCTTGTCAGCATTTGCTGATGCCGGTATTTTGGATTTTCCTTGCTCTATAGATGTGTAGTGGTGTCTCACTGTCATTTTAATTTGTAGTTTCCAAATAACAGAATGTTGAACATCTTTTCACATGCTTATTTGCCATCTGTATTTCTTCTTTGATGACATGGCTTTTCGGGTCTTTTGCCCACTTTTTAATTGATTTATTTTCTTATTGTTGAATTTTAAGAGTATATTTTGCTAACAGTCCTTTTATCAGATACATTTTTTTGTAAATATTTTCTCCCAGCCTGTGGCTTGACTTTTCATGCTCTTGACATTGTCTTTTGCAGAGCAGAAGTCATATATTTTAACGTTGCCTCTACTCTGTCAGAAGTTGGATGACTACATTTATATAGGTCTATTTCTGGACTGTTCACCCACTTATTCTATTCCCTTGGATTATGTGTCTGTTTTTTTCACCAATACCACACTACCTTAATTACTGTAGCTTTACGGTGAGTCTCGAGGTCAGGTAATATCAGCCTTCCCACTCAGTTCTTTTTGGGTATCATGTTGGCTCTCCTGGGTCTTTGCCTCCCTATATAAATTGAGTCAATTTATAATAGTTGCTTTACTTTGATTGGGGTTGCAATGAATCTATAGATCAAGTTGGGAATACGACACCTTGACAATATTAAGTCTTCTTATCCATGAACATGGAATACATTTCCACTGATTTAGTTATTCTTTGATTTCGTTTGTCCTGAAAACTTTCTTCTCCTGAAATTGTCAGTTGGGAAAATCCACATCTCTAAGTGGATAGGCTATTGGCTCACTGTGACTTTAATTTATTCCTTGTGCTTTGCTTTCAGCTTGTGGTCCTGTGGGTTATAGTAGTATCTAAGGAGAGGAATCAGCAGGTAGTAAGAACCAACCAACTTCTCTCCAAGGGAGGGAAGAGCAGTTGTGGACACTATCAGGAAGTTGACTGTTGTAGACTCTGAAGTTCACTATCTCTCCCAGTTAGCAAGGACTTTGGAAGCAAACAGATCTGAGCTCCAATCCAGTTCACTATTTACTAGCTTGCCTGTGGCGGGTTACCTTCTTCAAGCTTCTGGTTTCTCTGTATACTGGAGGAAATGTCTATTTTGCAGGATTTCTGTGAATATTAAATAAGGTTGCATATACAAATGACTCACAGATACTAGGTATCCAGTAAATGGCACCTATTCTTGATGCTCTCTCCCTTCCCTCCTCTGAATGACCAAGAAGCATGTGCCTTTCCCAGTTTTCCTCAGGTGCTCAGTCCCTGACCTTGGCAGGGAAAAGGGGTGTTACCATTCCAGAGTCCTCCACCCACAGGGTATGGTGCCAGTTTGCAAAGCCTCCATGCATCGAGGTACAGATTACACTTTCAAAGCTTCACGTTGGACCTTTAGTTTAAGATTCTCTTAGTCTCTTCCTCCTTCACCTTGCAAGGAGCTAACGAGTTCTTGCAATACTTTAGCTTCTCTTTTCTGCCATTTGGTTCTGTGAAATCATTTCATGTTATCAGACTGTCTCTTATAATAGGTCTCTTCTGATACAAAGGTCCTTATTTATACATTCTCAGAGAATCTATTCTTACCCATTAATACGTATATTCTGTAAGGTTCTTTACACCTGCTGATTTCCTTTTCCTCCATGCTCCTCCATCTAGAAGTCTTTCTCTTTACTTTGCATATCATCTGGTTTGTTTTCTCATGTATTTTTCTTAGATGGGGTCCAGAGGTGGACCCCACCTAAGTTGAGTGTCTCACTATTAAATGTCTCACTCAATAGCTTTCTTTTATCTTGATAGAAAACAGTATCTTAGAGGATACTTGAGGGGCAGCCACTTTCTCAAGAGTCTGTAGATGCTCTTACTGTCTTCTACCTCAACCTACCTACTCAGCACTAGAGATCTTGTTAAGATGCAGATTCTAATGCAGAAGGACTGGAGAGCGGGGCCCGAGATTCTGCATTTCTAGGAAGCTCTCAGTTGATGTAACTGCTGCCAGTCAGCAGACTATAATCTCAGTAGCAACCGTCCAGCTTACCATGTAGCAGATGAGAAGTTGGAGGCAAGTCAGAGTCCCCTCTTCATGGCTAACTTTTTTTTCCCAGGAAGTTTGCAAATTTCCTTCCTGATCATAATTTAAGAACTTTATTAGGATATGCTCATAAATGTGTCTTTTGGGTCATCAATCTAGGATTCAACGAGCTCTTTAAATCATAGATTCAAATGTTTCTTTGACTTGAACCTTTTTCTTCTACTATTGCAGTCAGTACTCAGCTATTTATAGATTCTGTATTTGTGAATTTTCTGAAATGCTACAATTTATATCTAACCTCAGAATCCATACTCGTGGAGATTTTGTGGTTGCTCACAGATGTGTACATTGTAGCCCCCAAATGTCACCTGATGTGCATGTTTCCAGCTGAGGTTAGGCAAGGCTATGCTCTGCCTTCTTGCTTCGGCTCTCACACTGTAAACACAGTCCTTTTGGCTTTTGGAGGGGGGGCTTGTTTTGATAGTTTCTGTTTAGAATGGTCCCCAAGTATAATGTCAAAGTTCTGTCTAGAGTTCTTAAATGTAAGAGCACTGTGATAGAACTTAAGGAGAAAATACCTGTGTTAAAGTTTTGTTTGGGAATGACCTGTAGTGCTGTTGGTCATGAATCCAATGATAGGGGCTCAACAATACATATAAAATGAAGTTTCCTCAAACAGAAACACACACAACACAGGGTTATCCACGGATCAGTTGAGGAGAATGGTGTGACCAGATGCTGGCAGGAACCTAACTCCATATTTCCCTCAGGAGCAATGGTTCAGTGTTTGTTGATTCATCATTCTCAGCAACTTTATCAAACATAAATACTACAAATAATGAGAATCCATGATGTTTTAAAATTTTTGGTTTTCTTCTCTATCTCTGGAGTATAATACCATTTGATCATGATGTATACTTGTCTTTGCCTATTGCTGGATTTGATTAGCTAATATTATGCTGAGGATTTTGTATCCATGTTCATGAGGGATATTATTCTGAAAAGGGTTTTTTTTTTTTTTTTTTAAGATTTATTTGAGAGAGAGAGAGAGAATGCCAGAGCAGAGGCTGGGGCAGAGGGAGAAGGAGAGAAGCAGACTCTGTACTGAGCATGAAGTCCAATGCAGGGCTCAATCTCATGACCCCGAGATCATGACCTGAGCCCAAATCAAAAGTTGGACACTCAACCCAGGTGCCACTGAAAAGTGTTTTTTTTTTTTTTTTTCCTTGTGATATCTTTGTCTGGCTTTGTTATCAAGGTAATAATTGTCTCATCAAATGAACATTTTAAGTATAAATTTCATTTCATTGCTAAATATAAGACTGGTTACATTATCTCTTTCTTGTTGAGTGAGCTCAGGGTGACTGATACAAGTTTTCCCAAAATATAATTTTCTCTTGAATGCCCCGTTTTTATCCTTGGCAACAAACATTGTTAGTTGTTTTCCCCTGCCATACGCCGATGTTGGAATAACCAACCACAGTTGATCAGAACCATCACTTGTCAGTTGTTCTTTTGAGTAAAAATAGCGCTCAGTGGAAAGGTGACTTGTTCAGCCTGCAATTCGAACAACTGTGCAAGTGCTTTTCCTGGAAATAACCAGCGTGCTATGGTATACGGCATGGAGTGCTTCCCGTTTCGTCACACGGACATGAGGGAGGCAGCAGGGAAAAGGAAGGGTTGGGGTTGAAAGCGTTGAGACTTCATCTGTGACCTTATCAAGGACAGTCTCAGAGGAGACTGTTAGTCCTGTGCTGTCAGCCAATGTCTGAAACCCACATTACGTGGTTGTCTGGTCTTCTAGTTGCTTAAGGCAGGAGGGTGGGTGTTGTGCCTCATGTTCCCTCATGATAGGTTTCTCCTCTTCCGGAAATCCTCTTCATCAAAAATTAAGCCTCCTGGAGCTATCTCTCTAGCCTCTTCTCTTTCCCTCTGATTTTCTTCTTTTCTTTTCCCTTTGTCCTTTGGCACATTTCTTACTCGTGGTCTCGATAATGGAGGACCATCTGGTTCTTTAATTCGAATACTAGGTTTTAAAATTCAAAGCATGCTTTTGGGTAAAGCCCCTGGCAGTCTTCTTGTCTTGGCTGTCTCTGATTTCCTTACTCTGTTCCCTTTTACTGCAGGTGCCCATCTGCCCCCACCCCCGCCTCCACCCCAGAGGTAGGTCTACTTCATCGAGCACGTGGTCCATACACCTCCCCGGCTCTTCCTTGCTCTCTGGCGGCTGGCTCCTGGAGAGGGCGTGACTTCTGCTTTTGTCAGTTCATTGGGATTCACACCCTGTTGCTGGAAGTCACTTGAAGGCAGGAAAATGCCGATACCATTTCACACTAGATTTGTATCTTTTTTATTGAGGTATAATTGGCAAGTAAAATTGGACATATTTAAAGTGGATGATTTGATATACATGGTGAAATAATCATCACCATCAAGCTAATTAATGTATCACCTCAATAGTTACTTTTTTTGGTGGTGGTGGTGGTGGTGGGGAGAACACGCAATCTACCCTCTTAGCGGGTTTTTTTTTTTAGAGAGACAGTGAGCATGCATGCATGAAAGCAGGGAGGGGCAGAGGGAGGACACAATCTTAAGCAGGCTCCTACCCAGCACGTGGAGCCCGATGAGGGGCTTGATCTCACAACACTGAGGTCATGACCTGACCCAAAATCAGGACTCAGATGCTTAACACACTGAGCTACCCAGGCACTCCTACTCTCTTAGTGAACTTTAAGATGTAGTCATCTCGTACAATGGAAATTTGTATTCTTGGTCTATGTCTCTCTATCCCCTCACCCCTGGCCGCTGGAGCCACCAATATACTCTCTGATACGAGGAGTTCAACCAGTTCAGATTACCATTGTGCAGTATTTCGTTTTGGCTTATTTCACTTAACATACTGTTCCCTGGATTCATCCGTATTGTCCCAAATGACAGGATCACCTTTTTTAAGGCTGAAGATCAATGATACCTTTTTTCCGGACATTGCCACACAGATCTTAACCCTCTGGTAAAATCAAGACTTACATAGGATCAGGGTCAGAAGTAATTATTCCTTCTCTGTGGGTGGAGAGAATGAGACTCTGAGGAAGGAAGCCCCTGCCTAGCATTCCTCAAGAGACCAGAGGCAGAAATCCGGAGGGACATCTATATTGTCAAGGTGATTATCAACCATCTGTTGAACTCTCACCCAGTGCTGGGCACGGAGATAAATATTTCACACATGTTAGTGTTTCTCATGCAGCTGGGTTTTCTGGTTACTAACACATTTGCCCTGTGACACAGGTACAAGGATTCTCCCCACTTCTACATGAAGAAGCGGTGTCTTTCCCTGAGATCACCTAGGCAGGAAGTGGAGGAATTGGGATTTGAATTCAGGTCTGTCTTTGAAATCCTTGACGGCTTTTGATTTGGACAAGAATGGGAGTTTTTTCCCTTCTCTGCTGCCCCTGAAGGACTCAATGGGTGGCTTCTTCATTTAGAAAAATCCTTTAGGGGCACCTGGTTGGCTCAGTTGGTTAAGCATCTGCCTTCAGCTCAGGTCATAATCCCAGGGTCCTGGGATCAAACCCCATATTGGGCTCCCTGATCAGTGGGGAGCTTGCTTCTCCCTCTTCTTGTGCAAGAATAAATAAATCTTTAAAAGAAAATCTTTCATGTTCTTTCAGTGTATGAGGTCAAGGGCGCCAGCTCTTTATCTTCTATACATTCTTTCCAACATAATAGCCCAGCTATTATTATTATTTTTAATTACTTTCCCATTTAATGATTAATTAAAGAGACTGGTGGGTTGCATGGTGTTACCAGGTGATGGATTCTGTGCTTGCTTTTGCTCAACCTTCCCTGCCCCTTGTCCTTTACATCAGCTGATTCACAGGCTGTCTCCTTATTACCATGAAATCTGGGGGCAGAACAATCCTATTTCTGGTTGCCATTAGCATTTCTCTTTTGAAGACCTTTTGAGTGATGGGTGTGGCCTACTCAAAACTTCTCTTAGGGATTCATGGCCCCTGCCAAAGGAGTTTTCGAGCATAGTCTAAGAAAGAGAAGAGATGTGGATTATCTGAACCAGGGCTTAACCCTTAAATCACTTTTGTAAGATTGGAATGGAGCCTGTGGGAGAAGGTCTGAAGGAGCAGCTATGTACATCAGGCACCCAGCGAGGGGCTGCTTCAGGGGCTTGTGGGCAGGAGTTCTTTCTAGTACGGTGGGATTGTTCAAACCTCGATGCCCTCCAGAGCCCAGATCAGTAGCTCTTAGCCAGGAGCTACTGACCATCTGGCGATCTCCTAGGCTCCACCTCCACAGAAAAGTCTGAGAGTCCTGATACGTATATTTTGACAAAGCTCCCCTGGTGACTCTGAGGCATACCTCAGCACCAGCCCCAACTGCCCAGAGGAGCAGGCCTTGGGGTCTATGGTCATTTACTACTGATGTCAAAGATTCAGAGTTTATTAAAGAACTCATGCAAAATGCATAGCACCGCATGTAGAGCTGAAGCTGAATAACATTACTGTAGTGGATCAGGAGCCAGGAGGGTACTCCTAGGACACAGACGGGAAGTAGGGCAGGAACGCAGGGCATCAGACCTTCAAGGCAAAGACAGCAAGAGTCGGAGTCAGGCATCCCAGTGGAGACCCTGGACTTCAGATTTGTAAGGTTGGAACAATCCAGAAAGGTAGAGATAGGTTCACAAGGGATGAAAACGGCCAAGGTCCTTGAACACCGGAGTCTACCCAATGCCAGCCCCTCTCCCTGTTTTGCTAATGCAGTCTTACTAGTTCCCCACTGGGTTCTGATATTATTTTCCCAGAAACATCAGGATCCTGACATCACAGGATATCAACTCACTCTGTTAATAGCATGGCAGATTTTCAATATCTAGGGTCACCAGCACTTAAATGACTTTCCTGTCTGGGCCCCAATGCACCATTTCTGGCAACTCCGCACGGGCAGAGGAGATGAAGGAGGAGTCCAGGAAAGGAGGTCGCAAGGAACTCAAGAGTGGGCCCCTGGGGACCTCGCCATGACTAGTGACATGTCTGTCTTGCCTGACAGAGTAAAATCTTTCACTTAGCACTAGGTGACTCCACCACCAAGGAATCTAACTGCTTGGCTTGCCAACCGACACTAGATTCACCACTGATGTTTGGAAAATGAGATTACCTGAAGCCATCTTCCCAGCTTGGGACACCCCAAGACGTCAATGGCCTTGGACACTACGGAGAAGGGGGCTGTCAACCCTTGGGTTAGCTTCCCCTCCCTCCCCAGCTCTGGTACTGGCCCCACCTGTGGGCTGAGCCAGGAACTGATGCAAACAACCTTCCCTCCCAGGACCCCAGACTGATATTTTTGGTCAAAGTGATCCTCTTTTCTAGAAGAGTGACATGTATTCATTGGCTTAATAGGGAAAGTGAAAATTTGGAGATTTAGCTTCAGTAGATGTTACCATCTGGCCCCTCAGTGTGACTGTGCCCAGTTTTACTTCTGCGATTTGGGTATAAAAGTGTAGGTTCCACACTCAGTATCGCGCACTGACATTTTTGCCAGGCTGCTGTGTGTGAAGCAGAATTTCATTTTGCATTAATCCGCACTTCACCAATACAAACAAAGTTGACCAACATTTCCTATGTTGGTTGGGACCTTTTTTTTTTTTTTTTTAAAGATTTTATTTATTTATTTGACAGACAGAGATCACAAGTAGGCAGAGGGGCAGGCAGAGAGAGAGGAGGAAGCAGGCGTCCTGCTGAGCAGAGAGCCCGATGCGGGGCCGATCCCAGGACCCTGAGATCATGACCTGAGCTGAAGGCAGAGGCTTAACCCACTCAGCCACCCAGGCGCCCCTGATTGGGACATTTTTGTTTCCACTTCTTCAAATTGCTGACACATATCCTTTGCCCATTTCCCCCTATTTTTTATAGTCTCTTTGTATTGATTTTTTGAATTCTTTATCTTTTTATGGCTTAAGTCCTTTGCTAAACTATTTTTTATGACTTCAAGTTTTTTGCAGTATTTCTCCTGGTTTGTCCCATTTTAACTTGCTACTAGCTAATGGGAGTTTTAAATTCGGATACAGTCAAATTTACCAGTCTTTCTCATTTTGTTTTTGTGTGTGTGTGTGTGCCTCGGTTAGGAGAACCTCTATCCTCCTAAAGGTATTTTCTACATTTTCTTTTCATACTTTAAAAACATTGCCTTTTTTATTGAGGTTGTCCTTCTTTGCAGTGATGTTGTGAGGTAGGGATTTAACTTAATTCCTCCCTCAGATGTCTAGCCCCTGGGGTCATGGCAGGCACAGACGAGAGGCCCCTTCCCCAGCCCCTGCCACCGACTGGAATGGCATCTTCCCTAGGTACTAAATCCCACATGTACTTTATTCTGTCCCGTTGATGTATTTGCTGATTACTGTTCTAATAACACACTGTCTTCATCACTATAGCTCTAGAGCATTTGAAACCCTCGAGCTGCTTCCACATGTTGTCTCGGAACTTTCTTGGCTCTTACCATATTTCGGAATCCCTGTCTGTTTTGAGGATTGTCCATCCTCTGCCTGTTTCTCATTTCCCAGTTCAATCGGACACCCTTCCCCTGGTCTGATCTTTGTCACCTACTTTTCTCCTTTTCCTCGACTTCCTTCAGGGAGGTGGATAGAAGTCCTGAATGGCAGTCAGGAAGGCTATGTCCGAACGCGTGCTCCCGTGGGCATGAGCTTGCTGTGTGACCTTGGGCAAGTCATCCTTCCCCTCTGAGTTTTAGTTTTTATCCCTCATAAAATGAAGGAGCGGAGGAGATGAACCCCACCTTCCCTTCTAACTTCTGCTGTTTCATACAACAGCTCAGTGACCTACGTCAGTCGCTCTGCTAATCAACGTGGAGGTCACAGTAGAACAGTCTTCTCTTCCTGCCGCTGTCTTCACCGGCACCCCTCCCGGCCGCCCCACTCAGGGATGTGATGACTGCATGTGGCGTAATACGCTTGAACCTGATATTTCCAGACTGGTCTTCTCCGCAGAGCAAAGAAAGGGAGCCGGTGGCTGCTACAGAGAGGCTTAGCTATTTAAACAGGTTAATCTTCTGGCTCTGCTTTCAGAGTCCTGCTTGAGGACACAGAGGGCCTGCCTGTCCACTATGCAACTTGGGTAGGATTAGCGGACAAACCTGCTGCCCGGGTGCACACACCTGTTGGCCACCAGGGCTCTGTCTTCAACCTTGCAAATGGCCAGAGTCTATTTGCCATGCCCCGCTGTGTATTTGCTTTTCTAACTGTTAATGGTCGAGTCTAATGAGGCAGTAGAAGTCCTTCTGGGCAATTATACTCAGGTGAAGCATCAGATCAGGCTGCCTGAGTTCTCATATGCCTAGAGGGACAGGCTGGTGGGCAATCCGGCTCATGTGAGCTCAGTGAGCTCATGATAGCCCCAGGGACAGAACCTAGGCCTGCCCAGACTTCTGGAGGGACCCCTGAGAGCCACCAGTGCCCTCCAGTAAGGAATAATCATTATCTGGCTGGTGTACCTTTTGTTTGCTTGGTCCACAGTCAGGAGCATGTGATTTTCCAAAGATTTTATTTTTCCATTAGCAATTCTCAGCTCTTTACAAGTAGACTCATTGTAACTCTGGGACTTGAAGGTCTCAGAGAGACAATAATAGCAAAGTTGACACTGGAGTGCTGTTTATATTGGGACGCCCTGAACGTTAAAGGCCTATGACACCGTACAACTTAAATTCTTGCTGTATTTCTGCCTGCGGCCCCATCCCAGGCTTTGTCCCATCGCCGAATCGCATCCATTCTTTATTTCCTGAGCGAGGGTGAAGCCATGGGCCGTTACCATAGTGAGGATTTAAAGGCCAGAAAACAAAGTAAATGCCTAGGCTCCCAAAAGGAACAAACGGTAGTGAAATGCAGGGGCGTTGGTTTCTTCCTGCGCTGTAAGAAGTCACTACAGACATGGGGCCTTGAGGTAACACAAGTCTATCTTATAGTTTTGGAGATCAGAGATCCAAACTGGGTCAGCAGGACCGCATTGCTGCGGAGTTTTGGGGACAACCTGTTTCCTTGCCTTTCTCAGTTTCCAGAGGACTTCCACGTTCCTTGGCTCTTGCCTCTTCCTCCCACTGGAAGGCCAGCAGGTGCTTCACTCTGGCTCTCACCGCCCACCTCCCTCTCATAGGAAGCTTCGCGATTATTTCGGACTCACCCGAAGAACCCGGGATACTCTTCCCAGCTCCGGATCGCTGGCTTGCTCACATCTTCAGACTACTTATCCTATGTGAGGAAATGTATTCCAGGTTTCTGGAATTAGGATGTGGACATCCTTGGGAGAACATTCTTCTGACCCCATGGGAGTCAGGCCTCGATAGATGGTCTTCCACACGTTCCCACGCTCTTCCGCTGCTAACACACGGAGCCTCACGGGGCAGGCGTCTCTGCGGGCATGTCCATCCTTGTGCTGGCCTTAGCGTGCTTCTCTGTGGGGTTGTGAGGGCCACTGGGCTCTCCTACTGCTTGGCTCTTACGGTTCTCTTGATGACGTTATACGGACATTGAGTGCTAATGGGTTTCCTTGCCCTTTAGGCTCTAACTCTCCGAGGGGGAGGAAGGGGAGAGGAAAAAGTGTCGCTGTTTGGTGTAGTGGTAGCCAAAGTTGGGAGGACTTCCCCGGTTGACTGAATCTCACCGATAGCTACTTAGAGAAGAGAGGGAAAGCCCACGGACAGCCTCACTGAGGAGCGGAGAGATCCCACGCTTAGGGACGCTCTTACTTCCAAGTTCTATAGAGACGTTTGTGTATTCAGTATTTTTTTAAACGTGTTAATGGCCTGTCCCTCATCTCCCCTTGGTGAATCATATTTCCCCTGGTGAGCAATAGAGAAGGGATTATTTCATTTACTTTATTTCAAGGATCTTCCCAAGGGACACTGGGACTGTGGAATGTTCAGTGGCTCAGAAATTAATCTGAGGTGTAAATCAGCACAGTGGGCGGGGGTGAGGGGTGGAGAAGGGGGCACCCGGGGGGCTCAGTCGGTTAAGCATCTGCCTTAGGCTTAGGTCATGATCCTGGGGTCCTGGGATTGAGCCCCAGGTCTTCGGGTTCTCTGCTCAGCGGAAATTCTTCTCCCTCTCCCTCTGCCCTGTCCCTGCCTGTGCTCACTCTCGAATAAATAAATAAAAAATCTTAAGAAAGGAATTCGCACAGTTGGAAGGCAATGGAACAAGCTTCCCATATAGCCAGCCTGGATAGGAGAAAAGGAAACCGTGTTTGTGATGCACATGGACTGTTCCCCACCCTGGACTTCTCTTCCATCACCCCGTCAATTTTCCTCCGTTCTGTTTCTCCACACTGAAATTCCAACATTCCGATAAACAATCCCAGGGATCTCTGACTTGCAGGAATTTGGGTTGTTTTTCAGTTGAGCTATGTCATCGTCTTGTGTGTTTGGGTTGCGCACCTCTAAGGCTGCCCTTCATGGCTGGCTGGAGTTGGGAAGCCTCGCAGGAGACAGGCTCCCTGATCCCCACCTTTGTTACTTTGCTGTGTGTGGTGCCTTTTAGCTGGCGGCCAAAGGTGGGAGACTGGGGTCCTGTAAGCTAGTTCCCTCTGCCGGCCCTCGGCTGTGTGACCTGGGGCAACACACCTGGCATTTCCGTGTCCTTACGTGTGAAATACGCTAGCTGGTGGGAATTTGAGAAAAGTCTCTAGGTTTTGTCAAACTCTAGGTCTCTGGTGGTCCCAGCCCTGGGCAGGTGCAATGCCAAAGCCACACACTAGAGGGAAGCATTGACTCAACGGTGCTGAGAAGTACGCGGGGTCCTGTCTCCGTAGTTGAGCTCGCTGAGTTTCCGCAAATACTGGTTTTGAGATCTTGGTAGAGTGGACTCAGGACCTACCAGTTCAGAGCAGTCAGGTTGTCAACTGTCGTCATTGGTGTAGGCGGGAATGCTCGGCGAGCGTTCTGCAGACGTGCAGGTGAGCGGGAGGGAGCCCGCCGACCTATGCAGCCCCCCTGGGAGGGCGGCGCCCTTCTTACCCTCCTGTGGCCGGACCACTTCCCTTCCCCCCTCTGAAAGCCTTCTGACTGAAGAAACTCTTCTTATCCTGTCCTGAGGGGGATCAATAACACATGGGGAGACCCTACACGACAACCTTGACTGTTTAAAATGATTACTTGCCAATACTTCAGCGTGGTTTACTTCAGGCTGAAATATCTCAGTTTGCTCACCTCTTTTCTTCCTCATGGGTTCTCTGTGAATTCTGCCCGGGGGCTGGCACAGCTGCGGAGCTGTGTTCTTGAACTCCAGAGCTGCCAAGTCCGCCTCCCGAAGGCCAGTCCTCTGACTGGGTTCCCCCCCGGGGAACATCTGTTCTTGGGGCCATTTCTGCAGATCAAGTCGAGATCCCACTTTCTGGCCCCGCTGGTGCTTTTCTGAGCACCCGATTGTTTGCATCATTTCTGCCCAGAATGCACACAAAAGTTTCCGTGTCTGGCTCGGAACTTGGCTAGGATGGAATTTGAGCTCATGGGCGAGGCAGGGTTCTGAGGCTGCAGAGACACGGACACACTTGAGAGTGTGTGTGCTGTGCTGTCTGTCCCCTGATTCCTTTCCCTCTGCTGCACCGGAAGAAAATACAAGTCGAGTCTCCTTTCCAGGCTTTAAAATTAACAAAAGTAAGACCCAAATACTTAGGGTTAAAAAAGCCTCCCTACTTTATACCGCTGTCCACTGCTCATGTGGTGGGCAGCCTTGCACACCTTATGTGTGTTTATGTAGCATGGACACCCTGTGTGCCTGTGTGTACCCAACACGTGCATACAAAGCCCGTATGTCTGTATAGAGCCATTACTCCGAGTGTGCCCTTCCCACATGGGCCTATCGGATTCATTTCACGGCTCCCCTGTACGGTTTGAACCGCGATTTACTTAAACTGCACTTTACTGATATGTTTGTATTCACTTGTTTGTGACTGTTTTTATACACAATGCAGCGAAGCATATCTTTGCTTCTCTTTGGACAATGTGTCGGTATTTCTGTGAGAGGGATCTTACAGAAGTGAGATTGCTCGGTCAAAGGAAAGGAGCGCTGCAAACGTCCGTTCCTGTCTCCCACTGCCCTTAAAGGCATGGGCCCAACTTGGCCCTTCCAACAACAGCCAGAGACGTCTGTGCAACGTGCTCAACTTGCACGTGTTGTCCTAGATATTGTTTCTGTAGATACTCCTCCTGTGTTCCTTAGTCAGGCTTCCTCAATATGGTGTCTTTCCAAGACTCCAGTCTAAGTCACCGGGACACATCCGCGCGACTTCTCTTTCCCGTTTCATTACTTTGCTTTAATCCTTGTTCATTCTTCCCTCTTTCTTCTCCTGTCTCTGAAGTTGTGTTGTGATCCTTTCTGGACCCCCTTTTGTTGTTTGTTTTTCTTTTTGTGTTCGTTGGCTTGCTGGGCAGTTAGCTTTTTTTTTTTTTTTTTTTTGCCAGTGATTTTGTTTCATTAGGGAATTTGGCCCGTATGAGCTCTGTTTTATAAAGTTTCTCCTTTTCCCCTAACACGTGGCCGATCCGATCAGGTGATGCACACAGGCCCCGGGCTTCTCCAGCCCACTCACCCATTTCCAGGGTTCCTGGCTACAGCACGGAAGGAGCCCCAGGGACTCCCCCAACCTCCTGAGGGAACCTAGAGTCTGGCCAGGGGCTGAGAGTCCAAAGCCAGCAGGGCAGGC
>NC_081562.1:112451523-112475286 GCF_022355385.1 Mustela nigripes | reverse complement strand
GCTGGGCATCCTGGGAGAGTGGGGTCCCTCATGCTGTGGGCCTTGTTCTTTTCCTCACTGCAGTGAGATGTCCCCCCGTGTGTGTCTGGGAGAGGAATTTAAGGCTAGGTGCAAGTGACCCCAGTCCAGGTTCTTGGGACTAAACACCTCAAATTCAGTCTTCATGCTGGGCATCCTGGGAGAGTGGGGTCCCTCATGCTGTGGGCCTTGTTCTTTTCCTCACTGCAGTGAGATGTCCCCCCGTGTGTGTCTGGGAGAGGAATTTAAGGCTAGGTGCAAGTGACCCCAGTCCAGGTTCTTGGGACTAAACACCTCAAATTCAGTCTTCATCAGGGCTCTGCTTTGGACAGCCAGGGACTCATCCAGATGGGTAGAGTCGTATATAATGACGAGGGAGCAGAAGTCAAACTACGGGCAAAGCAGAGCTGACACCCCACAAAGGACCCCCCTAAGGTGCGCTTAAGGGGGCGCTCAGGCGCTCCTGACTGCACAAGAACAAAGGCCAGGGAAAAACAAATGGTCAGCTGATAAAGATCCCAGTCCTGTAGGGCATGAAACTCCACTGTGGTTTGTCACTGTCTTAATGACTGACAAGAGAAACACAACCTTACTAATAGTCAGACCTCCTGGAACCTATAGACTTAATTTCCTGGAGCCCTAATGTTACCTTTGCCTTCAAAAGACAGAAAACCCTACAGGATCAGTCACCCCACGCACCCCCCCCCCCCCAGTGCAGCTCTTTCTACTTACAGGTCCTGTCCCCATGCTTTATTCAATACACCTTCTTGCACTGAAAACGTCTCCAGAATTCTTGCATGACTGTTGTGCTCAATGATCCCACATCGTATAACATGCTCAGTGACACTGTTAAATAACAAAATTCAACCAAGTAAATTCAAACATCCAATCGGCTTTATTACTGGATTCGTAAATCGGGCAGTGCCCCAGCCAGTCCGTAGAGACTGGCACATAATGGAAGGTTTTTGTAGAAGGAGGCTGGGGGAAAGAAAGTGACCGGCAAAAGAAAAGGATTGGTCCGGGTGAGGCCCTTTCCAGGAGGAGAAGAAGGAGAAGCCATCCTAGCCTGCGGATGACTCCACCCCACAAAGACGACCTAGGGTGGCGGACCCACGGCCTCAGACAGAGAAGTTCCCGAGGGACCTGTTAAAAGTCCCCGAGGGAGCCCCTTGTTGGGGGACTGCTAATAGGTTCTGTATGAAGCCCAGTCTGGGAACCCATCTACATGACACCGTTTTGGACCTGTGGTGGGTTTTCGTTTCTGTTTTTAACAGCGCGATACATTTTTTTCAGATTTTTTCATTCCCCAACTCTGAACGAGCCCTAAAACTGAGAAAGTCCAGCCCCCGGAGGCCGATCCGGGCTTGAAGGTGCTCTTGAAGCTGGCGTGAACATGACATACTTTGGGATGATGGTGATTGCAGTTAACACTCAACCACGGTGTTGTAGCACGGATAACGCATCTGGAGGGTCTCTGATGACGTCTCCCCGAAGTACACCGCTTCGGCATAAGGATTGTTTGGAGCTGAGAAGCGAGCACAAGAGTGGCTCTCTGCCAGCCCAGCCCCACCAGGAAGGACAGCAGGTTAATCCCCAGAGACACTTCCAGACCCTCATCAGCCTGGAGACCGGGCGTGAACACATAACCCCTCTGACTGGCGTCTGCCTCCCCTTGGTTCCCCAGAGGTTCCCCTCGATTTCCCTCCCTCCCTTGTCTTGGTCTTGTTCTTTCTTTATGAAACGTACCGTTCTTCTGCTAAAATGCTTTCTAAGCTTGAGTTCTAACCAACCTTCCGGTTACTCATTCCCGAGTTCCACCAGGTGGACGATGTCCCAGAGAGTTTTCAAGGGTGAAGAGAAAAAGTTACAACAATACCCCTGCCACGACACACACATTCTGTCCATGTTAGCGAACATCGCCACTATTTTTAAAGCATTTTGATTATGGCTGAATATTTAGCTCTTCTAAACACTCCTGCTCTGTGGTTAGAAGATGACCAGGAGACGTCTAGTCATCAGGACTGAGCAATGTGACACACCCCTGTATTAATCTGTCTAGCAAACATCTTCCGGGCTCCTGGTCCGTGCCTTGCACTGAGCTCAGCAGTAAGGATGAAATCTCAGATGGTGAACGAGTGCTCAAGGGGTATGAAATCTGCCTCACGTGAGACACGGGCAGTGAATCGCAAAGCTAGCGCCCAAGTCTGTACTCCCAGCTACAGTCCGCAGCACAGGACCTCCACCACGGTCCTAAGCGTATCTATGGCTCTGGGAATTGTCATCGGCGAAAAGGCAGGACAGTGTCATGGACAGCACATTGTTTTTAAATCCAGAAGATAGCAAAAACACAGCCTTCTAATGTCTCCCACACAAAACCATCTCAAGGATCTTGCAGGCACTGATGCATCCTCGAACATGCCTACTTTATGAATCAGGGAGCCGAGAGCAGGTCACACAGGTAGAAGGTGACAGAGCCAGGATGTACCCCCCGGGCCGTGTGGCTCACTAGCTTCTGGTTCCGGGAAAGGTAGCCCGTCACATTTCTGTTCTGCCCTGCTTATGCCACTGAAAAGCAGGAGCAGCTAAAAGGAAGCGGACCGTGTGGGACCCAGCCCTGAGGACTCACCCGTGGGCACAGACAACAAATCAGGAAATGAAGCAGAGAAGAAAGCTCCTTTCCCCAGCTTGGGGACTAGGAACGGACGGCACCCAGAAAATTGTTTGGCAGTTTCTTGACAAGTTAAACATGAATTTATCATAGAGGAATTCTGTCCTTATATGTTGGAGGCATCTCCCCAAAACAAACGAAAACTTATGTTTGAGACAGAGTTGGACGCAAGTGTGCATCGTGGAATGGTTATTTATAACAGCCCCAAAGTAGAAGCGATCCAAACACCGTTAACGGGTGAACGGAGAGACAATGTGGTCCATGTTATCATGGGACACTTCTCAATGTCGATGAATAAATCTCACAAATATTTTGGTGAGTGAAAGAAGCCCAACATAAAAGGCTACGTATTTATATAATATTTGTGGGAGAGGCCAACCTCGGCAAGCAGGAGGGAAGTTAGAGGTTGTGTTGAGCTGGGGTATGGGAGACAGACTTGCCTTCCAGCGGGCACGGGGGGAATTGGCGGGGTGACGGAAGGGCTCAGAAACAGGATAGTGGTGATGATTGCAAAACTCTATATTTACTGAAGCTCCTTGGAAATACATTTAGAATGGATGAATTTCATGATGCGTAAATTATACCTCAATAAAGCTGCTGGAAATATCAAATAGAGCTATTGGTACCACGATTCCTGTCGCTCCAGGATTGAGCTTAGCTTCCTGTGGCAGGACAATCAGGAACGACAATGGTCCGAAGTACAAGCACCTGTCTTGCAGACCCTACTCTTGGGTTTGGGGTAAGAGACTTGCTCTCCTTACGAGAATGTCTCATGGTTACTCTTTCGTGGACACTGGGGGCCTCCTCTCCTTTCTCATCTCGTGGAATTGTAACAAGGCCTGGGAAAGAAGAGAGCTCAAGGGTGCTGAAATCAGCTTGCATTTTGGTATTAAATGGTCAACTCCCCCATCTGAAGTCTGAGTGTCTTCATTCTGTGGCTTATCCTCCAGAAACCAGCACAAACTCCATGATTTAGGCTCTTAGGAGAACTGTGCTGAAGAAGGTAGGATCCTAGACCTGTCCCCACTCTGCTCTGTAAGTCCCCCACTCTGGCTGGTGGGCTCGTGAGAAGGGAGACACCAGAGCTCGCTTTCTGGTGCTGCACAGGGATGACATGTGAGGACAAATGAGTTCTTTTTATATTATGGATATTAACCCTGTATCGAATTTGTCAATGGTTTCCTCTATCGTGCAGGGAAGCTTTTAGTCCAGTGTGGTCCCACTGGTTTGTTTGTTTGTTTGTTTGTTTATTTAGTGGCTTGTGCTCTAAATGTCATATCCATAAAGCAACTGCCAAGACCAAGGTCAAGAAAACTTTTTCCTTATGTTTTCTTCTAGGAGTTTTATGGTTTCAAGCCCTACATTTAAGTCTTTAATCCGTTTTGAGTTAATTTTTGTGAGCATTGTGAGACAATGGTCCAGTTTAAATATATATTTTTTGGCTTCTGGTATCCAGTTTTCCCAGAACAATTCATCGAAGAGACTGTATTTTCTCCATGGAGAATTCTTGGGTCCCTTGTCAAATTTAGTTGTCTGTATATGTGTGGGTTTCTTTCTGGGCTCTCGATTCCTTTCCATCGGTCTATGTGTTTGTTTTTATTCCAGTACCATACTCTTTGGATTTTTATAACTTGGTAATTGAAATCAGGAAGTGCAATGTCTCAGCTTTGTTCTTTTCCCTCGAGATTGCTTTGGGTTTTTTTTTTTTTTTTTTTGGTGGTGGGGAGGGAAGTGTTTGTTTTTGTTCTCATGGGTCCATACAAATTTTACAATTGTTTTTTCTATTTCTCTAAGAAATACCATTGTAATCTTGATAGAGATTGCCTAGAATCTACTTTGGTAGATTTGTACTTTGAGTGCTATGGACATTTTACCAATAGTAATTCCTCCAATCCATGAACACAGGCTATGTTTGCATTTATTTGTATCTCATTCAATTTTTTTTTTAAATCAATGTCTTGTGGTTATCTGAGTACAGATCTTTCACCTCCTTGAGTAAATTATTTCATAAATATAAGATTGTTTTTGATGCTGTTGTAAATGTGATTATTTCATTTATTAATTTTGGGGATAATTCATTTTTAATGCATAGAAATACAATTGATTTTGCACATTCATGTTTGTATCTTCAACTGTACTGAATTTGTTGATTACTTCTAACAGTTTTTTGGAGTCTTTATGATTTTTCATATGTAAGATCATGTCATTTGCAAACAGAGACAATTTTACTTCCTTTTTTTCTGATTTAGATGCCTTTAATTTCTTTTTTCTTGCCCAATAGCTCTGGTTAGGATTTCCAGGACTGTTTTGAATAGGGGTGGTGAGAGTAGTACCCTGTCTTTTTCCTGATCGCAGAGGAAAAGATTTTGACTTTTCACCATTGAGTATGATGTGAGCTGTGGGCTTGTCATATATGGCCCTTTTATGTTGAGATATGTTCCCCCTATACCTAATTCGTTGAGAATTTTTATCATGAATGGATGCTGAATTTCATGGCCATGTGATTTTTATCTCTCATCTACTAATGTGATGTATCACATTTATTAGTTTATGTATATCAAACCTATCTTGCCTCTCAGGGATGACTCTCTCTTGATCATAGAGTATCCCTTTAATGAGTTGTGAATTTGGTTTGCTAATATATCCTTGTGAATTTTTGTGTCCATGTTCATCAGAGACACTGACCTATAGTTTTCTTTCCTTATTGTGCCCTTATGTGGCTTTAGTATCAGGGTCATGCTGGCCTCATAAAATGAGTTTGGGGGTGTTCTGTCCTTTTCAGTTTTGGGGAAGAGTTTGAGAAGAACTGGTGTAAATTCGTCTTTACATGTTTGATGGAGTTGCCTATGAAGCCATCTGTTCCTAAGCTTTCATCAGGAGGTTTTTGATTACTGGTTTGATTTTTATCCTCATTATTCATCTGATCAGGTTTTCTATTCCTTCATGACTCGGCCTCAGGAGCTTGCACTTTTCCAGGAATTTATCTGTTTCTCCCAGATTGTCCAGTGTGTTGATGTGGAGTTGTTCATAATGGTCTCTTACGATCCTCTGTATTTCTGTGGTATCTTTTTCATTTATAATTTTACTTAAGTAGGTTCTCTTTTTTATTGGTTAGTTTACTTAAAGTTTTGTCAATTTTGTTAACATTACTCTTAAAGGGCTGGGACCCCATCTCTTTGAAATGAAAATATCAGAGCAGACAGGTTTCTGTCTCTCTGGGGACCTTGCTCCAAGCTATAATTGCCTGTTGTCATAGAGCGTTCATTTTTCCTTTAGAAAAAGTCAATGAACTAGCCCATATGGTTGTCCCAGTTACTATACAAATTTAGAACTGAACTATACAATAATGCATTGCAAATGGTGGTATTAACCCTCTTACCTGAGGACAAGCTATCATTTATCTTGAAGATATATCTGCTTGTTTATATAAAAGGATGAGATTTCTTTCTATTTTTGTAATCTCATTAGCAGGTTACCTGTGAAGTTCACTGCGTTCTGGTTTATCCAGTAATAAAATCCAATAATAATACTCATCCAATAATCCAATAAGTCCAATAATAAAACCATTTGCTCTCTTTTCTGCATGCATGGAGAGGAGTTTTCTGTGTTGGCAGGAGATTTTGCTTTTAATTTTTCCCTGAATATCACTGAGGAGAATCTTGACAGTCCATGTCCCAAAGAAGGTAAAGGAAGATTGCCATATGGTGTAACCACAGGCCCATTATTTCTACCTTCAGTGTACATAATAAATGATACAGAGCTACCTTCCTCTTCCAGAGTCCTCACTGGGGACTATCCAGTAATGCCCAGGGACATGGAAATGTTGTACCCCTTTGTTCTCTTTCCTACCCTCATCTGAGTGAGCAATGTCAGTGTTGGCTCCTGGAACCATTTGGAGAGTTGAGAAAGCTCTCCTTCCTATAGAAGGCTAAAGGCAATGCATGGCATATCTCATTAGTACAGGGCATTGCATTCTGTAGGAAATCCAAGAGGAGTTGAGACTTTAACCTGCCTCTATATTTGGTTTCAGGAATTTCTGCTTTGCTGCTCTCAGAAATACCACCCTACCCCCTTTCAAAAAATTCTGCTGACTCACAGTGACCAGAGACTTTTGATGGCATGTTAGAACTGCTGAAAACACAAAACTAGCCTGTCGGTGCTCATTCGGAGCTGTTGGGCTGGCAGAAAGGGCTACTTAAGATGGCGAAAGTTCCCACCACAAGACCTGAGCTTGGACAGGAGAACAAAGGCCCAAGCAGGAATCTGAGACCCCCGCCCTGGGGTCCAGTGGACCAATGGGACCCTGACGAGCAGGCAAGATATCCGAATAAGGGAAACTTGCCAAAAGACCCCTGAGCTCCCCTCGAGACCCCTTAAAAGCCCCCTCCTCCCTGCCTTGGGCGCAACTTGCCCCACTCTGCTTTCCAGAGTCACAGAACCTTGCCTGAGGGTTCCCACCTCCTCCCGGTGCAACTTTCCTGGCTCCCCTTCTCCTGAGCCCTGAAACTTCACCGGAGAGAGCCTTTAATAAACCTTGCCTTGCACCCACCTCGCCTGGTGTTGTGTTTATCTCGCCGGGAAAAACTTTACAGGAGCCACACAGGTTCTCTCTTTCAATACCAGCTTTTTGGAAAGAAGCTCCTAAAATGAGGGCCATTCTTTTTTAAATCATTCTGGTTTTTTGGCTTTGTTTTGTTTTTGCAGTTGCTTTATAATGATTCTGAAGCTGGTGTCCACTTTTCCAGGAGACAGGAAATGGGTGACTGTCCAAGGATCTCTGGGTACACTTGAGTTTTTAGGGCTGATGGTTTAGTATGTTTGCATTTGGCACAGGGACCAGAGAAGGTACAGGAAAAGCATAAATGACAGTTGTAGAAGTACTCTGGAAACGGCGCAGGGAAGGGCTGAATCCCCTGCAGATACTTGGATAATTGAGGGCCGGAGCTGGGGAAACCCTCATCTCTCCCATCCCCCAGTGTGCATGGCTGCACAGAGGCAAAGACCTAGAGCCACGGCGGAGAGCAGACTGGAAATGACTTCTGTGTGAATATGCGTGTGAACAAGTTAAGAGTTGTGCTGAGCAAAATCCTTCCTCAAGAAAATATATCTGTACAATCTTTTTCAAATCCTTTTTTAGAAATTAAAAAATTTTTTTTTCATCTTTATATAGTCATATTCCATCCCTCCATTGTGTTTATCCTTATATATGTTTTTCATTCTTTAAGATTTTGGGAGGTAGTTTCTTCTAAGAGACCAAAATACTCCCCAAATTAAGTGGATGACCCTGTTCTAGTCACCAGTCATATATATATATATATATATGCATATATATATATATATATACACACACACATATGGTCTTCAGGGGGGTCTCCTCAGATCTTGTGGGGACCCCACTCACAGAGCAGTGGCCTGTGCCACGGATTACAGTTCAAGGTAGCCCCGAGGAGAGAGCTCACCCCTCGGCTCTGTCTCTGTAGCCCGCTTCCCTGCTCTAATACCTGCGAGCTCCGTGACACCCAGACACCCCTGATCCTTCTGTGACCCTACGGGACCTGAGGCCACACTGTCACTGCGTGGGCTTCACCCCAGTTTAGCCTCTGGAGCGATGTCCCTCAGTGGAGCAGACTTTTAAAAGTCCTGATTTTGTGCTCCGTTGCTCCATCGCTTGCCGGGAGCCGGCCCCTCCCACCGTGGTCTATCTTCCCATCGCTTTAGATTCACTTCTCCACCTGTCCTACCTTTCAGAAAGTGGTCGATTTTCTGTTTCTAGAATTGTTGCTCCTTTTCTCTTCGATATCCTGTTGGATTTGTAGGTGTTCGCAATGCTTTGATAGGCTATCTAGCTGATCTCCTGCTGCCTGATGTCCTCTCAGCCTGCTACTTCTCCACCATCTTGACTCCTCCCCTCAACACACCTTCTTTTTTTTTTTTAACTTTTTATTTCTTTTCAGCTTAACAGTATTTATTGTTTCTGCACCGCACCTAGTGCTCCGTGCAACCCGTGCCTCCGTAATACCCACCACCTGGTTCCCCCAACCTCCCACCCCCTACCCCTTCAAAACCTTCAGGTTGTTTTTCAGAGTCCATAGTCTTTCATGGTTCACCTCCCCTTCCAATTTCCCCCAACTCCCTTCTCCTTTCCATCTCCCCTTGTCCTCCGTGTTATTTCTTATGCTCCACAAATAAGTGAAACCATATGATAATTGGCTTTCTCTGCTTGACTTATTTCACGCAGCATAATCTCTTCCAGTCCCGTCCATGTTGACACAAAAGTTGGGTATTCATCCTTTCTGATGGAGGCATAATACTCCATAGTGTATATGAACCACATCTTCCTTATCCATTCATCTGTTGAAGGGCATCTTGGTTCTTTCCACAGTTTGGCGACTGTGGCCATTGCTGCTATAAACATTGGGGTACAGATGGCCCTTCTTTTCACTACATCTCAACACACCTTCTTTACCTGATTACTGAGAGCCTCTCCTCAGGCAGAGCTGTGGGTGCTTCCCATTGGAAGACTTTGGGTAAGTGCACATGGATGGGGTTAGTGCAAGCTCACAGAATAACAACTGCATCTCCATGAGGGGCATCATGCAGTATATTTATCCTTTAATTCTCTCTCAAACTCCCTGAAAATCACCCATTATTTCCTTTGTAATCCAACTGGTATATGGATTGATTTTTTTTTTTTTTTTTTTGGTCAGCTTTACTGAGGTGAAATTCACAAAAGTGGGAGATGCTGAATTTGGCAAACAGCAGTGCTGATTTGGAGTTCAGGAAGTCAGTCAGGGCTGGAGGTGAAGATTTTGGAGTCCTTGCTTTATGGGTGGTAATTAAACTCACAGAAATGGGTTAGCATTTCTGGGGACAAATTTCCAGTTTATTCTGGGAAGGATGAACTGGAGAGGACAGAAAAGTCAACAGTTACTTAAGGATCAGGCAAAAATGCATTGGTTAGGAGACTGAATATGAGTTGCCAAGTAGGGAGAGAGAACATGGTAGAAGCCAAAGTGGAGGGTTGAAAATGTTTGAGTGTGTCATGGGGCACAGGGGTGGGGGTGGTCTTGGTGAGGAGCTCCCACTCCAAACACGGATGAAAAGAGCCACTGGACTTCATGACGTGGGCTGCTTGGGAAAGCCACAGGAGCAGTGGCAAAGCAGTGAGAGAGGACCTGAGAGGAGAAGCAAAGAAGTGGAGAGTGAGGAGAGGAATTAGTCATAAGTAAAAGACATTTTAAAATAATGTCCAACACCCAAAAACCAAATAATCCAGTCAAGAAATGGGCAGAAGACATGAACAAACATTTCTCCAAAGAAGACATTGCAATGGCCAATGG
This sequence comes from Mustela nigripes, assembly GCF_022355385.1. Taxonomy (NCBI): domain Eukaryota; kingdom Metazoa; phylum Chordata; class Mammalia; order Carnivora; family Mustelidae; genus Mustela; species Mustela nigripes. Next base: position 112,465,260 of record NC_081562.1, on the reverse strand, counting down.
TCACATGAAAAATGCTCAACACCACTTGCCAATAGGGAAATACAAACAAAACCATAATGAAATACCACCTACACCTGTCAGAATGGCTAAAATTAACAAGACAGGAAACAACAAATGTTGGCAAGGATGCAGAGAAAGGGGAACCTACTTATATTGTTGATGGGAACGCAACATTCCCAGAGTACAGCTACTCTGGAGAACAGTATGGTGGTTCCTCAAAAAGTTAAAAATAGAACTACCCTACGACCCAGCAATTGCACTACTTCATATTTACCCAAAAGATACAGGTATAGTGATCTGAAGAGGCACATGCACCCCAATGTTCATAGCAGCAATGTCCACAATATCTAAACTGTGGAAGGAGCTGAGATGTCCTTTGACAGATGAATGGATAAAGAAGATGTGGTATATATATAAAATGGAATACTACTCAGCCATCAGGAAGGTTGAATACCTACCATTTACATTAATGTGAATAGAATTAGAGGGTATTATGCTGAGTGAAGTAAGTCAATCAGAGAAAGACAATTATCATATGGTTTTACTCATATGTGGAACATAAGAAATAGTGCAGGGGATCATAGCAGAAGGGAGGGAAGGCTGGGAAGAAATCCGAAAGGAAGACAAACCATGAGAGACTCTAAACATGAGGAGGTTGCTGGAGGGGAGGTCAGTAGGGAGATGGGGTACCGGGTGATGGGCATTAAGGAGGGCATGTGATGTGATGAGCACTGGGTGTTATATGCAACTGGTGAATTACTGAACACTACATCTGAAACTAATAAGGTACTATATGTTGGCTAATTGAATTTTTAAAAATTCCATATGCTGCCAATTTTCAAACACTATGATATTGTGAAGTTTTATAGCCCTTTTGTGAAAGAGCTTGAAAATGAGGCAAGAAACCATTCACATACTTATACTCTTCATCGTCGAGGAATCTATTTGCAGAAAATAATTAAAAATGTGTTAAAATATGTCCTCCTGCCCTTCCTTCCTTCCCATTGTCTTCCTCCTCCTCCTTCTCTCTCTCTCAATTTATTTGTGAAATAAACTAAGACTTTTTTCATTTAAATTTTTCTACGGAATTGGTTTTACTGACGGATCCCTGTGTTACAATTTGACATGTTGCTCTGTCTTTTGTGCTTCCTGTAAACTGGAGGTTAGGTCTAAAGCCATAATCACACACATGTCATCAGTAATCCATGGGTGCTAACAGATTGGATGTTTTCCCACCCAGTGCAGTTGCTGTTCTTACCCATGAGCAAAGGGTCACCATTTTGGTCAGCAGAAGCATCCTCCTTCTCTTCATCTTCCCCATCTTCTTTACTCTCAGGACTGTAGATGTTCTAGGATGCATTTGTAGTTTTGGTTCGGACCAGGAATCATCCAGCTTTCTAAGAAATCTTGGTTACTTTTAGTAGGAGAGGGCATGTAGAGGCCACAACCTGAGCATACTGGTTTGTCATCATCTTAAACACTAATTAAAAAAAAATAAGAAGTGGAGCACCTGGGTGGCCCAGTCAGCTAAGCCCATTCTTGATCTCAACTCAGTCTTGATCTCAGGGTTGTGAGTTCAAGGCCTGCACTGGGCTCCACATGGGGTGAAGAATGCCATGCTCCTCCAACAGTACTAACATCACAGTTTACAATTGTGTTAGGATAAAAATAAATAGAATCCAGGATGGACTCATTATGATGCAGTCATTATTAGCAGAATCCTTTCTTCTCCTGATTTTGAAAAGAAGGAAAGACAAACCATTTTCACAGGCCCCCCAGAAGTAGAGTGGACTGTGGGAGCTGTGCCTTCTGTGTCTAATGAGGGAGTTCACAAGGCAGTTTAAAGATAAGGGGGAAAAGATTTTAGTTACAGAATAAGAATTTAGTTTTGAAAGAAATATCATAATACTGGTTACTGAACAAGTATTCTCTTAAGCTATAAATTAAGAGGACAGTAATCACGTTTTGTAGGTATGATAATTTAGGTGTACATCGATCCCAGGACCCTGAGGATCTCCTCAGTATACTGGGAGTTCCTTAATAGAGGGGCCCTGAGCTGTCGAAGGAGCTCCTTATATGTTTGCTGAATGCATGCATACAAAAAATTTCAAAAGGCAGCAAAATCCTCCCTGTGACTGTTCTCACCATCTAGGGGCCGGTTCCACCTGGGGATGAAGTGACCACAATAGTTGAGCCCTAATACTTATCTCTCTTGTAAAATGCAACCTAGAACAGGATCTGCGTCACTTTGGAGTTTGTACTGCAGGTGCGCGGGCACTGGGTGCGCAGGTGAGCTCTGCTCGGGGCTCGGGAGCTTCAGTGCACGTGAGCGCTGGGGGACAAGGTGGGAGGGATGGGGGCAAATGTGGCTGCAGACTTGGGAGATTTTAGCCCGGCGTTCCTGCCTACCCAGAGAAACCCCCTGGGAGCTTGGGAGGCAGAATTGACAAGTTCATGTCCCTCCATCTCTTTCAGTGCTGTCGATTATCCTCATAACCCATTTTCCGAAGAATACTGACCATGACCGATCACCATTGACTCTACCAGAATTTCTCACTTCCAGGGCTCAGAGAGGACTTCTGTTCATGGTGGAGGTGATTAAAAGCAGTGCCTGTGGCTTCAGGCTGCTTCTCTGTCGGTCTGTCTTTCTTTCTTTCTTTTAAATGAAATAATAAAGACTTCAAAATAAGCATTTTTTCCGGATAACTAAAATGATCCATAAAAATTACAGAAAATTGGGGAAATAAAGACAAAGGATAGAGAATACAGATAACCTATAATTATCCCATTTAAAAACACTTAACTTTTAAAAAAGTAAAAAAAGGAATTTAACTTTTGATGCATTTTCCTTCATGATTTTCCTATACATGTATGTGTTTATTTACAAAATTGAAGTAATCCTCAATATACATACTGTATAATTTTTTTTAGTTAGCCTAAGTCTTTTTCTAAGATATTAAAATATTATTTTCAAAGTTCCACTATTGTATTTGGCTTGTGGTAAGGTGATACATTTCAGTAATTTATTTAATTTCTCAATCGTCTGCCTGTGTTTTGGCGTCATGATAAGTTCTTGTGTATTTTTGCCTTTCATCTGTTTACTCATGCAGCACACCTTATTGAACATCCTTTATTTATTGTTTTATCCATAAATAAGATGGATGAGAATGAAATTAAAGTGAGAAATGTCTTGAGTTTATAGTCTAGTGGAGGAAGAATTACTTGAGTGAAATAAGGCGTATTTGGTTGTTAGAGATGGGTAAGTGGGAGATAATTCTGCAGTCTCTCACGTTTCTGTACTCCTCAGAAACAGAGGCACTGACTGCCCCTCATTCCACAGTATTTTTTTCAAGAAGTTCGTACAGCAAATGGTCTTGGAGTATAGAGATCGTGAACCCCACCAGAGAAATGGAAGGCTGCTCACTGCCTAATAATACTAAAAAAATATTTCCCTCCAGAGAAAGGGCAGGGATGGTTAGTGCCTACTGTCCCTGATCCAGGTTCCCTAGACTCAAGATTTTTTCTCCCATAATTCTATCCACTGTGTGTTTACGTATCACCTGGTCCCCTTCACTTCACCTTGTGGAAATGGGGGCTCAGCACAACAAACCTTACTGTGGTAAAGATTTTTTGCAATATATACATCTATCAAATCCTCATATGGTAAACCTTATGCTTATACAATGTTATATGTGAACCGTGTCTCAACAAAGCTGGAGAAGATGCTGTTACTTTAGCTTATAGCTTTCACTGGGAGTGATAAGCTGTACTTATTCAACCAACATCCATGAAACCAGGGCAAGCGAATTTGTTAGCTTGCAAATCCATCCTTGACGGTTCTTGACAGGGATTTGAAGAAGAATGAAGCAGGGAAGGAGAATTGTAGTGGTGGAGAGAGGGGAGTGTTTCGTGCCACTACAGTATGGTCAGAAAAGACTGGGCTGAAGAGGGGACTCTAGAGCAAAAATTAAGGCAAGAGAGTGAGCTCTGTGGGAATGTGAGAGAGGATGCCTGGACATGAACCCAAAAGTGCTAAGGCCAATAAGAAAGAGTATTCCTGCAATATTTAAGTGACAGTAAATGGGCTGGAATGTCAAGGAGGAAGAAGATCCTGTTTCAGGGCTCCATGGAAAAATTAAGATAAGAGGGAAGCCTGGGTGGCTTGGTTGGTTAAGTGTCTGCCTTCAGCTCAGGTGATGATCCCAGAGTCCTGGGATCGAGTCCTGCATTGGTCTCCTTGCTTAGCAGGGGACAAGCTTCACCCTCTGCCTCTACGCCCCCTGCTTGTGCTCTCACTCTGATAAATAAATAAATAAAATCTTTTTAAAAGTTAAAAAATTAAGAAATAATGTTGGCTTAGACCATAACACGAACAGTAAATGTGGTCAGAAGTTGTTAGAATATGGATATATTTTATGGGTAGAGTCAACAAGGCTGTCTAACATATTGGACATATGGTGAAGGGACAGAAGAGTCAAAGCTGACTCCAGACATTTTCAGTTAAGGAACTGGGCAGAAGGAGTTGCTTTCTTCTCAAAGGAAGATGATGTAGGAGCGGCAGATTTTTGTGGGAAGAAGACAAGCTCAATTTTAGACATGTGTGTTTGAGATGCCTATTAGATATCCAAGTGAAGAAACCATGCAGAGAGTTGAACATACAAGTCTACAATTAAGGGAGAGATCTAAACCAAAAATATATATTTGGGATTCATCAAAATACGTTTGCTGCTTAAAGCCTTGGAAGGAGCTGGTCAGAGACTAGATCACGTGAGTGAGTGTAAAGAGAAGCACGAGGAGGGATCCCATGAAGAGATGTGTAAGGAAAAAGTGGAGGAGATGGGAAAGCAGGCTGAGAAGGAAGGGCCAGTGAGGTGGTCGGGGTGGGGGGGGAGGAGATTTTTCTGTTCTGGAAGCAAAGAAGGAAGAGTTTTAAGAAGAGTCAGATACTACTAACAGTGTAGATAAGACAAGGACTGAAAATGGACCACTGGATTTGGCAACTGACCTTATTCAAGGTCAAGAGCAGTATTGTTCTTTTTTTTTTTTTTTTTTAAAGATTTTATTAATTAGTCTGAAAGAGCACTGATAGGAGGAGGGGCAGAGGGAGAGGGAGAAGCAGACTCCCCACTGAGCAGGGCGCCTGATGCTCATAAGAGCAATCTAGTAAACAGTGAACATTGACGACCCAGGAGAGGAGCAGATCTGCTAGAATCATGTCTGTATCAGTTTCCTGTTGCTGCTATAACAAATCACCACAAACTCTGGACTTGAAATGACATAGATGTATTGTCTCACACTTCTGGAGTTCAGAAGTTCAAAACTGGGTTCAATGGGCTAAAATCAAAGTGCTGGTATGGCTTCATTCCTTCTTGAGGTTGTAGGGGAAAATCCATTTCTTTTCTTGTCCAGCTTCTCAAAGACACTATCTTCCCTTTTCTCGTGGGCTCTTCCTCCATTCTGCAATGCCAGCCTCATAGCATCTTTGAATCTCCTATTTATGCTTCTGTACCCACGTCTGACGGCAACCCTGCCCTGTCCCACTGACATTCGGCCTCCCCAAATATTCGAGGAAAATCCCCTCATCCCATGATCCTTAATCACATTTTAAAAGTTCCTTTTGCCACACGCGGTGGCATATTCACGGACTGCAGGGATTGGGGCATGGACATTTTTGAGGCCACTATTCAGTCTACTGCATTACCTCTGTGCTTAATTTGAGGCAACTAAACCCTAATTTCCTAATCCTTCCAATAAAATAATTATACCATCAGGTTCCAAGTTCTGAAGCTCTAGAATTTTGCCCCAATATCAAGTGGAAAGCCACATTAATAATAATAATAATAATAATAATAATAATAAACTTTCTCTTTTAAGGTTGGCATCATTTTGACCCCATTATCTTACCTACTTCTTGGCAACACTCCCTTTGTTCTCTTAGTTTATAATTCCTTCCCAGGATGTGTTGACATCATCCTTGTTCACACAGATGATGCAAGCTTCTCACTTTTCTTGATGTTCTCAACTCAAGAGAGTCTCTCCTTGTACTGAGACCAACTGATCACTACCCCCATGATGACTGCTTTAACTATGGCGTCTGTGAAGCCCTCACGCTGACGTGATCCACACCGGTCCCTTCTCTTACCCTGTGGTTTCCCCTGCACCTCCATCCGTCAAGTTCTGATGACGCACAGGAGCAGCCTGTGAGTCCCTTCCCTTTCCATCCTTGGGCTCCCATAGGAGATTACATATTCAGATTAGGCTAAAGGGCTACCCTAAGTTAAAATTTATCAGATGTCATACATTCTTTCTACATTTCTGCCTCCTGGCTCGTTCATGTATCTGTCCTTGTATCAACCATACAAGGCAAGTCTGCCTACAGCCAAGACAATTGCTCTGCTTTTCTTTTATCTAAAGCTGAGACTCCAACCCCACCAGAGACTCTTAATCTTCTTCTCTGTAGTGAAGCCTCGGTGTCAGTACGTTGTGAAAACTCAGTACACAATGGTATTGGGTGATATTAAGCTAAATAAGTATGCAGAAGATGCAGTGGTCCCCTCAAAAGCCTTGGATTTCTCCTTCACTTATCTTGAGGTTGCATTTGGGATGCCTTTTGTTTTTCCTATGGAACCCCCTGCATGACGCAACAGTGAGTGAAGTGGATTTTACTTAAAATTCCATGGGTTCTGGATGTCATCAAACACCATACCTAACATTTCGTAAAGTTTCTCTGTTTTTTTCTCTCCCAATTCCCCGCAGGGCAATAGCAGGGCCTCACATCCTCTCTACGCCTGACCTCTCTTTCTTACCCTTCTGCACACACAGCTTCCCATTTTCCAAAGCAGTGTGTACCTGGCCTTTGGCCTGCACTCTCCTTACCATGCATCTTTGCCAAGTTCAACTGCAAACTTTTGTTTGCCCAGAACCCATTAAATGGAACAGGGCCCTTCGTAGGGAGAAGTACTACTAGCCACATAATTTTATTTATTTTTTAAACCGTGTCACCCTACCCTTTGCTGGACAAACATTTGCCGTCTCTGTACACTGAAAGTTCTCACCTAGGGAGTGAGTGAGGAGAAACTGAAAGCAATGATTTTTTTGTGGCAACCCTGCATTACTCATTCATGACTCAGAGGCCCCCTGTTATCTCCTTTCTTTCCTGCATTCCTCCTTCCCCTCTCCTCCTTGTCTCACGCCCCTGTCTCAGCCCTCTCCTAGGGGACTAGGAGATGCTCAGGTCTCTTCACAATTCACCCGTTCAGCCTGATTGTATATAGCTGGGGAAAGTTGGAATCCACACCAGTTCCATGAACCCAGACTCGTCAAGCAAATGCCGGTACAGATCCGCCAGTTTCTCCAGGGGCCCTGGGAGCTCGAGGATTCTGACTGGTTGCCGGATGACTAGGGGGATGTTCAGCCTGGGCCCCATCCTCCAAAGTTACATGGGTTCTCTTTCGGGGGCTTGTGGTCCAGGACACTGAACTTACTTCTCTATCTTCATTAAAGCTGTAATAAGAAATTCTACCTATCCTGTTCTTTTGGAAATTCTACCCAGTACTATTCTATGCTAATTCTTGCAGATAGCTCACAAATACTCATTATTTATAAGGCAATCCTAAAACAGCCTCCCGTTTAGTAATAAATGCAAAAACATCTGGAAAGGACTTAGCTTAATAGCACATTGTGACACTCAGAAGTTGGTAAATATTCTTGCTAATATTTTATTAATATAGAAGAGAATGAAGACAACAATAAGGAAATAACGCAAAGAGAAAGAGAGAATGGTGATCAATTGGTAACTGCTATAAAAAAGTAGATATTTCAATAATAGGCCATCATTTTTCTATCACATTTTATTCTGGGTCACTACTCTGTATAAAGATCTCCTTACTCTACAGTAAGCCGTTTCGACAAGGGACCTGACTCTTATGTGACATTCTTTCCATTTCTGATATGTTGCCAATGGTGGGCAGTGGATAAGTAATGAATGAATTTTAAAAATGGGAAGTAAAGTTGCTATCAGTAACACTTATCACCCTAAAGTAGGTATTAGTGCCAAGCAAGTGGCTGGACTTGTCCTATTCAAAAGAAAGCAGAATCAGCCTCTTCTTCCGCTGAGTATTTGAAATAAAAAGGGACAGGCTCTCTGCCATTGCTCTGCTGACAGATGTCACTCAGGTGAGGAATATGATTGAATATTTGACTCTGCATGTTCTCTGTATTCTGTTCTTGGCAGGGAATAGGAGTTGAATAATTTCATTATTACTTTTTAAAAGCCACATTTCTTATAAAGTCATGTGTGTGAAAGGAAGAAAGATAGACTTCACAATGAGCCACATAGTGAAATCTTTACTTTTTTTTGGAAACTTCATTGATTTATTCGAGAGAGAGAGAGAGTCATTGAGCCAGTAACACACGATGTTCGCTCCCGTTTGGTGCAGCTGGCCCCATAACCGTCCTCGCCTAATGAATATCAACACTGGGGCCTTGGACTCCGACCTTCACCCTGTGTGTGTGTTGCGAGCAGTTTGGGAACATCTCAGCTGTCGGTAAGCAGACACATCAGCTCAGGGTCAGTCCATGCTGTTTAGTGCACACTCAGAGCGAAATCCAGAGGTCAGGAGGGAGGGCACTAAGCCTTTGTCACTTTTGGTAAATATTAAAGAACCGTTTTCCCTAAAGACTCTTAGCAACTCCAGCCTGTGTCTTGTCTGTTTTGTTTCTTTCTAACTAATTAGAGCCCCAAACTGGTTTGCCCAGAGTTTGGGCTTGGGGTGCAGAAGAAGGTACGTAAGATGGCACAGTGACCCGGATGTTCCTGGGGTGGGGAGTTTTCAGCCTCCAGGAAGCAGCAGCTGGCAGGTACTCAATAGTCAGTGTCCCCCGGGCCCTTTCAGGGACAGGGTGAGGAATGGCATTTGGTCCAGACAGAGGCACACTGAAAGGACGACAAGCAGCCCGTGGGCTCCATGCAGCGGTGCACAGAGCAGAGGGAATGAGGCACATCCCATGGCCCCAGCAACCCAGATATGGGAGGGGAACCCACCCCAGAGGATGCGTAGGACTCGGGTGGACAGAAGGCTGAGGAAGGCGTTGAGCGCACGTCTGTTGGGAAATGGTGGCAAATGCCTCTTTTGATATTTCGACCCTGCAGAAGAAGGGCAACTCCCCACAGCGTTTTATCAAAGAACCAGAGTGGGCAGGAGGGGCTAGACCGTCATGTGAATGTAGGTAATAGCAGTAACTTGCTAGGGTAGTTTGGCGGGAAGTCAAGGGAACCACTCATTCACTGGTCACGTTGTGCTTGCTAAGAACAAAAGTGTAGCTAAGTGCATTTTAGAGATTTAACTGGCTTAATTAAACTACTCATAAATCAGGCAGCGTCCCCTCTAGCAAACAGAAAGGAGCTCCAGCAAGCTGCAGAAAAGCGAGAGTTTTTCAATGAAGAGAGGGCACAGAGAAAAAGGGAATCATTAACAAAGAACCAATTGTTTTAGGCAAGGTCGCCCTCCTAACAGGAATGGAAGGGTCTAGTGACCGGGCAGTTCCCACGTTGACCAGTTAGAGATCACATTCCTGAGGGGTTGAAACTGCGGTTAGGTAGGGTAGTAAGTCTTGATTTACTGCCTTGGGGCCTAACCCAAGTGACTCCATGATGCCCTGTGGATTTATTACCATGCCCATTAATTCCACATTTATCTAATTTTCTTAGGTCCAAAAAATATTAACTTGATATACTTGATCCCTTTAAACATTTCAAACACTAAATCAGGCACACCTGCAAATACAAAACACAAACTATTCCTAAGCCATTAAATATTTTTGATAAAGGCAATATTTCTATGGCTAATACATTTAATAACTTTGGTTCTCCTAAATTTTGAAGCACCATTTGAAAATGTGTGCATGCTAACTAGCATACTGCTTCCAATAAGTGTTAATTTTTAGGAACAGCTTTTACAAAAAATGTACATTTATTTTCTATGATTTTTAAGAATATGTTAACTTTTAGGAACACCTTTTACAAAAAATATACATTACTTTCTATAGTATTTATTTTTTAAAGATTTTTTATTTATTTATTTGAGAGAGAGAGAGAGGGCAGGAGCAAGGGGGAGGGGCAGAGGGAGCTGGAGAAGGAGACTCCCCACTGAGCATGGAGCTGGAAGGAGAGCTCCATCCCAGGACCCTGGGATCATGACCTGAGCCGAAGGCAGAGGCTTAACTGACTGAGTCACACTGGTGCTCTGTAATTTCTATAATATTAAAGAATACAGACTTAATCATATCATCGTAAGGAACCAGATTTTTATGTCAGATCACTTTGTTAAAACTTGGGACAGTCAGGGACAATGAAAGAACTTTGAGATGGAAAGTCATTCAAGACCCAGGTGTACTGTCCAGTGCCAGTACCTCATCTCCTGCTTCCTCTCATAAACACATTTGTCTGTCATAACCACTGAGTTTTCTAAAGCCATGCTCTTTAGCTGGGACCTAACCAACAAGCTATGCAGCCCCCAGTACTTCCTACAATGACTCCACCTTTTAAAATTAGAGGACGCCATGTTTGTTCTCACATGTTAGTTTGTATATGTAGGACTATGACATAATCTTGTGTCTTTAAAACATAGCACATAATTATTGGAATCAAATTCTTTACATAGGCTGAGATTGATTCTCTCTTATTTTTTATAATGTCTCATTGGGCTGTTTTTTGTGGTTTTTTTTTTAGTCAGTTTACTGAACTCCATCTTTAAAAGTTGCTCCCCTGGAAAGATCAGTGTATATGAGGAAGGCAGCGAGGGAAACTCCCTAGGCCTACTTCAGGCAGTAAAGAGATAAGGAGAAGATGCAAAAAGTTAAGAAACTACATTGTCTAATGAATTCACAACTGTTTACGGAGGGAGGCCAAATTTTAATAATATAGAAAAAGCTGGACTTCTGGTCTCCAGTCTCACAGGTTGCAAACTTGGAAGTCATTACTCCCATCCTCGTAACAAGCAAAAAGGTAAACTAAAATTCTGCATCTCTTAGATCCACCAGAAAATTGAAGTCACTGGACAAATGGAAGATCCCCAAATTGGAGAGACAGGTGGACATAGAGCATCATGACGCACCAGAAGCAGGAGAGTAACACAGGCAGGTGGACCGACATTAATGAATGTTAAAACTTACTATAAAAGCTCCAGCAATCAAGATGGTATGGTGGGGGGGGGGAGTCAAGATGGCGGAGAAGTAGGAGGCTGAGACTACTTCAGCTAGCAGGAGATCAGCTAGATAGCTTATCTAAAGATTGCAAACACCTGCAAATCCATCGGCAGATCGAAGAGAAGAAGAACAGCAATTCTGGAAACAGAAAAACAACCACTTTCTCAAAGGCAGGACCGGCGGAGACGTGAATCCAAAGTGACGGGAAGATAGACCCCAGGGGGAGGGGCCGGCTCCCCAAAGCGGCGGAGCAACGGAGCACAAAATCAGGACTTTCAAAAGTCTGTTCCACTGAGGGACATCGCTCCAGAGGCTAAACCGGGGCGAAGCCCACGCGGGGTCAGCGTGGCCTCAGGTCCCGCAGGGTCACAGAAGGATCGGGGGTGTCTGAGTGTCGCAGAGCTTGCGGGTACTGGAACGGGAAAGCCGGCTACAGAGACAGAGCCGACAGTAAGCTCATAGCTCGGGGTTACCTTGAACCAGTCGCAGGCTCGGTGAGCTCGGAGCGCGGCAGGAGGTCAGGCAGACGGGAGTAACTGGGCGCTTTTCTCTGAGGGCGCACTGTGGAGTGGGGCCCCGGGCTCTCGGCTCCTCCGGGCCGGAGACCAGGAGGCCGCCATTTGTATTCCCGTCCTCCGGAACTCTATGGAAAGCGCTCAGGGAACAAAAGCTTCTGAAAGCTAACCAGAGCGGATTACTCAGCCTGGCCCCTGGTACAGATGGTGCAATTCTGCCTGGGGCAAAGACACTTGAGAATCACTACACCAGGCCCCTCCCCCAGAAGATCAACAAGAAATCCAGCCAAGACCAAGTTCACCTACCAAGGAGTGCGGTTCAATACCAAGGAGAGCAGCAGAATTCCAGAGGAGAAGAAGGCAAAGCACGGAACTCATGGCTTTTTCCCTGTGATTTTTTTTTAGTCTTGCAGTTAATTTAATTTTTTTCTTTTTCATCTTTTTTCTCTTCTTCTGCTAAATTTATTTTTAACTTTTACCCTTTTCTTTTTTAACGTTTTTAAACTAGTTTATCTAATATATATATTTTTTCTTTTTTATATTTTTCTTTATTTGTTTTCTTTTTTTAATTCTTTTCTTTTCTTTTTTTTTTCCATTTTTTCTTTCTTTCTTTTTGAACCTCTTTTTATCCCTTTCTCCCCCCTCACGATTTGGGATCTCTTCTGATTTGGTTAAAGCATATTTTCCTGGGGTTGTTGCCACCCTTTTAGTATTTTACTTGCTCCTTCATATACTCTTATCTGGACAAAATGACAAGGCAGAAAAATTCACCACAAAAAAAAGAACAAGAGGCAGTACTGAAGGCTAGGGACCTAATCAATACAGACATTGGTAATATGTCAGATCTAGAGTTCAGAATGACAATTCTCAAGGTCCTAGCCGGGCTCGAAAAAGGCATGGAAGATATTAGAGAAACCCTCTTGGGAGATATAAAAGCCCTTTCTGGAGAAATAAAAGAACTAAAATCTAACCAAGTTGAAATAAAAAAAGCTATTAATGAGGTGCAATCAAAAATGGAGGCTCTCACTGCTAGGATAAATGAGGCAGAAGAAAGAATTAGTGATATAGAAGACCAAATGACAGAGAATAAAGAAGCTGAGCAAAAGAGGGACAAACAGCTACTGGACCACAAGGGGAGAATTCGAGAGATAAGTGACACCATAAGACGAAACAACATTAGAATAATTGGGATTCCAGAAGAAGAAGAAAGAGAGAGGGGAGCAGAAGGTATACTGGAGAGAAATATTGGGGAGAATTTCCCCAATATGGCAAAGGGAACGAGCATCAAAATTCAGGAGGTTCAGAGAACACCCCTCAAAATCAATAAGAATAGGCCCACACCCCGTCACCTAATAGTAAAATTTACAAGTTTTAGTGACAAAGAGAAAATCCTGAAAGCAGCCTGGGAAAAGAAGTCTGTAACATACAATGGTAAAAATATTAGATTGGCAGCTGATTTATCCACAGAGACCTGGCAGGCCAGAAAGAGCTGGCATGATATCTTCAGAGCACTAAACGAGAAAAACATGCAGCCAAGAATACTATATCCAGTCAGGCTATCATTGAAAATAGAAGGAGAGATTAAAAGCTTCCAGGACAAACAAAAACTGAAAGAATTTGCAAACACCAAACCAGCTCTATAGGAAATATTGAAAGGGGTCCTGTAAGCAAAGAGAGAGCCTACAAGTGGTAGATCAGTAAGGAACAGAGACATACAGTAACAGTCACCTTACAGGCAATACAATGGCACTAAATTCATATCTCTCAATAGTTACCCTGAAAGTTAATGGGCTAAATGCCCCAATCAAAAGACATAGGGTATCAGAATGGATAAAAAAACAAAACCCATCTATATGTTGCCTCCAAGAAACTCATTTTAAGCCCGAAGACACCTCCAGATTTAAAGTGAGGGGGTGGAAAAGAATTTACCATGCTAATGGACATCAGAAGAAAGCAGGAGTGGCAATCCTTATATCAGATCAATTAGATTTTAAGCCAAAGACTATAATAAGAGATG
>NC_081562.1:112418570-112451513 GCF_022355385.1 Mustela nigripes | reverse complement strand
AGGAAGGACACTATATCATACTCAAAGGGTCTGTCCAACAAGAAGATTTAACAATTTTAAATATCTATGCCCCCAATGTGGGAGCAGCCAACTATATAAACCAATTAATAACAAAATCAAAGAAACACATCAACAATAATACAATAATAGTAGGGGACTTTAACACTCCCCTCACTGAAATGGACAGATCATCCAAGCAAAAGATCAGCAAGGAAATAAAGGCCTTAAACGACACACTGGACCAGATGGACATCACAGATATATTCAGAACATTTCATCCCAAAGCAACAGAATACACATTCTTCTCTAGTGCACATGGAACATTCTCCAGAATAGATCACATCCTCGGTCCTAAATCAGGACTCAACCGGTATCAAAAGATTGGGATCATTCCCTGCATATTTTCAGACCACAATGCTCTAAAGCTAGAACTCAACCACAAAAGGAAGTTTGGAAAGAACCCAAATACATGGAGACTAAACAGTATCCTTCTAAAGAATGAATGGGTCAACCGGGAAATTAAAGAAGAATTGAAAAAAATCATGGAAACAAATGATAATGAAAATACAACGGTTCAAAATCTGTGGGACACAACAAAGGCAGTCCTGAGAGGAAAATATATAGCGGTACAAGCCTTTCTCAAGAAACAAGAAAGGTCTCAGGTACACAACCTAACCCTACACCTAAAGGAGCTGGAGAAAGAACAAGAAAGAAACCCTAAGCCCAGCAGGAGAAGAGAAATCATAAAGATCAGAGCAGAAATCAATGAAATAGAAACCAAAAAAACAATAGAACAAATCAACGAAACTAGGAGCTGGTTCTTTGAAAGAATTAATAAAATTGATAAACCCCTGGCCCGACTTATCAAAAAGAAAAGAGAAAGGACCCAAATAAATAAAATCATGAATGAAAGAGGAGAGATCACAACTAACACCAAAGAAATACAAACTATTATAAGAACATACTATGAGCAACTCTACGGCAATAAATTTGACAATCTGGAAGAAATGGATGCATTCCTAGAAACATATAAACTACCACAACTGAACCAGGAAGAAATAGAAAGCCTGAACAGACCCATAACCAGTAAGGAGATTGAAACAGTCATTAAAAATCTCCAAACAAACAAAAGCCCAGGGCCAGATGGCTTCCCGGGGGAATTCTACCAAACATTTAAAGAAGAACTAATTCCTATTCTCCTGAAACTGTTCCAAAAAATAGAAATGGAAGGAAAACTTCCAAACTCATTTTATGAGGCCAGTACCACCTTGATCCCAAAACCAGACAAGGATCCCATCAAAAAAGAGAGCTATAGACCAATATCCCTGATGAACACAGATGCGAAAATTCTCACCAAAATACTAGCCAATAGGATTCAACAGTACATTAAAAGGATTATTCACCACGACCAAGTGGGATTTATTCCAGGGCTGCAAGGTTGGTTCAACATCCGGAAATCAGTCAATGTGATACAACACATCAATAAAAGAAAGAACCAGAACCATATGATACTCTCAATAGATGCTGAAAAAGCATTTGACAAAGTACAGCATCCCTTCCTGATCAAAACTCTTCAAAGTGTAGGGATAGAGGGCACATACCTCAATATCATCAAAGCCATCTATGAAAAACCCACCGCAAATATCATTCTCAATGGAGAAAAACTGAAAGCTTTTCCGCTAAGGTCAGGAACACGGCAGGGATGTCCATTATCACCACTGCTATTCAACATAGTACTAGTCCTAGCCTCAGCAATCAGACAACAAAAGGAAATTAAAGGCATCGAAATCAGCAAAGAAGAAGTCAAACTATCACTCTTCGCAGATGATATGATACTATATGTGGAAAACCCAAAAGACTCCACTCCAAAACTGCTAGAACTTGTACAGGAACTCAGTAAAGTGTCAGGATATAAAATCAATGCACAGAAATCAGTTGCATTTCCCTACACCAACAACAAGACAGAAGAAAGAGAAATTAAGGAGTCAATCCCATTTACAATTGCACCCCAAACCATAAGATACCTAGGAATAAACCTAACAAAAGAGGCACAGAATCTATACTCAGAAAACTATAAAGTACTCATGAAAGAATTTGAGGAAGACACAAAGAAATGGAAAAATGTTCCATGCTCCTGGATTGGAAGAATAAATATTGTGAAAATGTCTATGCTACCTAAAGCAATCTACATATTTAATGCAATTCCTATCAAAGTACCATCCATCTTTTTCAAAGAAATGAAACAAATAATTCTAAAATTTATATGGAACCAGAAAAGACCTCGAATAGCCAAAGGGATATTGAAAAAGAAACCCAAAGTTGGTGGCATCACAATTCCGGACTTCAAGCTCTATTCCAAAGCTGTCATCATCAAGACAGCATGGTACTGGCACAAAAACAGACACATAGATCAATGGAACAGAATAGAGAGCCCAGAAATAGACCCTCAACTCTATGGTCAACTCATCTTCGACAAAGCAGGAAAGAATGTCCAATGGAAAAAAGACAGCCTCTTCAATAAATGGTTTTGGGAAAATTGGACAGCCACATGCAGAAAAATGAAATTGGACCATTTCCTTACACCACACACAAAAATAGACTCAAAATGGATGAAGGACCTCAATGTGCGAAAGGAATCCATCAAAATCCTTGAGGAGAACACAGGCAGCAACCTCTTCGACCTCAGCCGCAGCAACATCTTACTAGGAACATCGCCAAAGGCAAGGGAAGCAAGGGCAAAAATGAACTATTGGGATTTCATCAAGATCAAAACCTTCTGCACAGCAAAGGAAACAGTTAACAAAACCAAAAGACAACTTACAGAATGGGAGAAGATATTTGCAAACAACATATCAGATAAAGGACTAGTGTCCAAAATCTACAAAGAACTTAGCAAACTCAACACCCAAAGAACAAATAATCCAATCAAGAAATGGGCAGAGGACATGAACAGACATTTCTGCAAAGAAGACATCCAGATGGCCAACAGACACATGAAAAAGTGCTCCATATCACTCGGCATCAGGGAAATACAAATCAAAACCACAATGAGATATCACCTCACACCAGTCAGAATGGCTAAAATAAACAAGTCAGGAAATGACAGATGCTGGCGAGGATGCGGAGAAAGGGGAACCCTCCTACACTGTTGGTGGGAATGCAAGCTGGTGCAACCACTCTGGGAAACAGTATGGAGGTTCCTCAAAATGTTGAAAATAGAACTGCCCTATGACCCAGCAATTGCACTACTGGGCATTTACCCTAAAGATACAAACGTAGTGATCCAAAGGGGCACATGCACACGAATGTTTATAGCAGCAATGTCCACAATAGCCAAACTATGGAAAGAACCTAGATGTCCATGAACAGATGAATGGATAAAGAAGATGTGGTATATAAACACAATGGAATACTATGCAGCCATCAAAAGAAATGAAATCTTGCCATTTGCAACAACATGGATGGAACTAGAGCGTATCATGCTTAGTGAAATAAGTCAAGCAGAGAAAGACAACTATCATATGATCTCCCTGATATGAGGAAGTGGTGATGCAACATGGGGGCTGAAGTGGGTAGGAGAAGAATAAATGAAACAAGATGGGATTGGGAGGGAGACAAACCATAAGTGACTCTTAATCTCACAAAACAAACTGAGGGTTGCTGGGGGGAGGGGGGTTGGGAGAAGGGGGTGGGGTTTTGGACATTGGGGAGGGTATGTGCTTTGGTGAGTGCTGTGAAGTGTGTAAACCTGGCGATTCACAGACCTGTATCCCTGGGGATAAAAATATATGTTTATAAAAAATAAAAAATTAAAAAAAAGATGGTATTGTAGTGATGAACATAGACAAGTCTATTAGTGGAACAAAGCAGACCCACAAAAATATAGTTAACTGGTCTTTGACAAAAGAGCAAAGATAATCCAATGGAGAAAGATTAATCTTTTCAACAAATCCACATGTAAAAAGTGAATCTAGACTCAGACCTTAGACGTTTCACAAAAATTAACTCAAAATGGATTGGAGACCTACTTGCGAAAGTAAAATTATATAACCCTAGAAGATAACAGGTGAAAATCTAGATGATCTTGGGCACAGTGATCACTTTTTAGGCATAACACCAAGTACACAATCTCTGTAAGAAAAAAAAATCAATGTTAGCATTCATTAAAATAAAATTAAAAAAAAATCTGCTCCATGAAAGGCACCATAAAGAGAATGAAAAGACAAGCCACAGACTAGGAGAAAATATTTGTAAAACATTTATTTAATAAAGGATCGGTGGGGGTGCCTGGGTGGCTCAGTGGGTTAAGCCTCTGCCTTCAGCTCGGGTCATGATCTCAGGGTCCTGGGATCAAGCCCTGCTTCGGGCTCTCTGCTCAGTGGGGAACCTGCTTCCTCCTCTCTCTCTGCCTGCCTCTCTGCCTACTTGTGATCTCTCTCTCTGTGTCAAATAAATAAATAAAATCTTAAAAAAAAAAGTATTGGTGTTCAAAATATGCAAAGCTGTTTAAAGCCTCAACAGTAAGAAAACAAACAACCCAGTTTTAAAATGGACATAAGATCCAGACAGACACATCCCCAAAGGAGATATACAGATAAGTTTATGGAAAGTTGCTCAACATCATTTGTCTTTATAGAATTGCAAATTAAAGAAAAATGAGCTACTATTACACACCTGTTAGAATGGCCCAAATCTGGAATGCTGACAACATCAAATGCTGATGAGGCTGGGGAGCAACAGGAACTCTCATGCCCTGCTGGTGGGAATGCAAATGGTGTGGCCACTTTGGAAGACACTTTGGCTGTTTCTTATAGAACTAAATATACTCTCACCATAGGATCTGCCAATTGCACTTCTTGGCATTTACCCAAATCAGATGAAAACTTAAGTCCACACAGAAAACTTCACACAGATGCTTGTAGCAGCTTTTCCTAATTGCCAAAGTACATAGAGAGGATCTGGACACAATAATTACATTCATACTGTAGAATTTTATTCAGTAAGAAGAAGAAATGAAGTCTCAGGGTGTGAAAAGAACCCTAAATGCGTATTTCTGAGTAAAAAAAGCCAGTCTTACAAGGCTGCAATGCTGTATAATTCCAACTGTATGGCACTCTGGAAAGGGCAAATCTTTTTAAACAGTAAAAGGATCAATCCCTAGTTTCCAGGGATTAGGAGGAAGAGAGAAAGGAGAGGATGGATGGGTAGAGCACGGGGGAGATTTAGGGCATTAGGGCAGTGAAACTATTCAGCGTGATGTATACAGTGATGGTGGATACATGTCTTTATGCATTTTTCAGTATTCATAGAGCAGTTTAACCACAGAGTTGACCCTATGGCAAACTTCCAATCTTCGGTAATAATAGTGAATCCATATTGGCTCATCAATTGTAACAAATGTCCCACAGTCAGGCAAGACACTAATAATAGGGAAAACTTAGCTGGGGGCAGGGAGGAGCGGGGGAGAGGAAATTGGAATTCTCTGTACTTTATGTACATTTTTTTCATAAATCCAAAACTATTCTAAAAAATATCATCTATTAATAAGAACAAAAAACCATACAGTCCAATTCCTAGTCCTTCTCACAACTTTTGCCCATTAATTAAAAAAAAAAACTTTTTGAGCATCTGGTAAGAGTGAGATATTGTGACTCTTTTATGACACAACTGTTAAAAGGGTCTGATACCCGTCTAGCCTAGATGTCAGTGTTTTTGACAGTTTCAAGATCTATGAAGGTGAACTCAAATGGGAAATGGGGCCGTCTGGACTAGAAGAGCAGGTTGCCAGACTTCATCGCACAAAGCCATGTGGAGTTATCTGGGGGGAAATGGTTTTTGAAGTTACTTGCATAGGGAAGTAACTGTTTCATTTCAGCCTAGTTTTCAGTCCCACAGAAGTAAAGAGCAGTTCTTTTCTGAGCCTCTAAGAAGATTCTGAGATGAATGGCCCCTGCATCCAAGGCGGTATGCAGAGAAGAACCCTGCAGTTCTAGAACGCAGCCAAGTAGGCAAGGCTCCTAGCTTGGCAGTAACCTTTGCATTACACTCTGTGGAACTGAAGATGCCAGAAAGGGTCCTTGGCCAGGAACACCCTATGGACGTTGCAGTTCCAAACACAAAGGGGATGAGAAATCATGGAATCCTTTCTGAGATTTGGCGAAGACCCTATGAGTCAAAGGCCAGTGGGGTATGCCAATATTGGTCTACTGGGAAACAGTCTCAGGAGATCTGATATTGAGGAGAAAGAGTGTGATAATCCTGAATCCTAGCACGAGGCCTGGCTTATCACAGAATTTGGGGGCATGCGAGAACATGACTGTTTCTCATGTCAAAAATAACAGAGCAAACAAGATGATCTCTCACCATGAAACATGACCAGCAGACCCCCAACCACACGAGAAGAAATAAAAATGGTGGAGGAACTTAAAAATAATTTGGTTTGGCATATTCAAAGAAATTAAGAAGGGACAGACATTTATGGAAGAAGGAAAATAAGTAAGAAAAGACAGATGGGGGAAAGACTTTAAAGTGTTTGAGTAAGAGAGAAAACCCAGCATACCTGAGTGGCTCAGTTGGGTAAGCACCTGCCTGAGGCTCAGGTCACGATCCCTGGGTCCTGGCCCCCTCTGGGCTCCCTGCTCCCTGCTCAGTGGGGAGCCTGCTTCTCCTTCTCCTATCCCCCTCGCTTGTGCTCTCTCTCTCTCTCAAATGAATAAGTAAAAATCTTTTAAAAAAGAACCACCTTCACTAGATGCAATAAACAGCTGTTAATTTTACTTAAATGAAGTGACTGCTTTTAGAACATACCTGATGCCTTTTTATCTGCCAAAGCCAATGACAAAAGAGTCTATTTTGATGAGTTCCATGTAAAAGAGGTTAATCAGTGTGACTTTCCCAATAAAGATCATTTTGTCTTGATCGCTTCTTTTTTGGTCACAGGTGTCCCCTGCTTCTCATAAGTTCACCTTGCGTTGTTTCGCTTTTATGAAGGACCTACATTAGTACCTGTTTTCGTTAGCTGAAAGAGAGTTAAAGATTGTTTTTTTTTTTTTTTTTTTGCTTGCTCTTGGGAGAAAAGGGGGAAAACACAGAGCCTTGAACCTTTGCAGCCGGCGGCAGCCGCAGGAACTGCACACGGAATCTGCATCCGCTGCTGGAGCTCGGAGCTGGTCTGGGAGCCTCTGAGCCCTGAGCTGGTCTGGGCCTCCCTTGGCGAGATGTGCCCTGAGTCTCAGAAAGCCCAACACAGGTGATATTTTTGCATCGGCGATGCTCGGAAATTTTTAAGCTGATTAGCCTACATTAATGGGAATTGCTTCTTCACTTTGGGCCATTAGGAAAGGTTGAGGAGGAAGGCTCCACATTTGGATGGAGGAGGTCCTGCATTTGAATTTAATCCTTAAACCACATTTACCAACCTTACTGTTTCTATAAGTGCTTTCAAGGTCAGTCCATTCCTTTTATGTATGGGGGCTCTTCCTTCTGCCTGACCTTCTTGGGGAGCCTTGCTTCTGCTCTACAGGGAACACCAAATCAGGCCAACACAGATTTCACCAGATAAATCCAGTGATTCCATCCCTTCTGGCTCGCGCTTGTGGCGGCTCTCTTGTTCAGTCGGGAAGATAGTGGCAGCCCACGTGCTCTTCTGTGCTTCCTCGTGGATCCCTTTTATGTTCCTGCAGAACCAGAGAGAAACATCTGCATCTTCCCCCAACTTTTATTTTGAACAACGTCGAACGTACTAAAAGTTTGAAAGCACAGTGTAATGAGCGTGCCTCCGCTCTCCACCGTCATTCACTGTTTGTTAATAGTTCGCTACATCTTTCTCTCTCCATTTTTGTTTCCCCTGTGGAAACTCTTAAAAATAAGTTAGAAACATCATGCTTCTGTTCAGACTGCCTCTCCCAAGAATGAAGGCATTTTCCAGTGCCACCTCTATTCCACAGCCAGGCCAGGACAAAGTATTACCACCGGGCCTGCAGCCCGCTCTCGGATATCTCCAGCTGTCCTGGGAAGGTCTGCCTCCATTTGGACCTCCCTGAACTAGAATGAAAGGTGTCAAGTGAAAATGGCCCATTCAAAATGTCGTACGAAAACCTCGGAAAAGGGCTGAGGAAGTGAGAGAGTCAGAGGAGGGACCCCTGAAAGTTAATCCCACCGGGAACTCTGGGAAGCATTAGGGAGCCTCTAGCCCCAGAGCCCTTCCAAACGGTGAGCAGCCGGAGGAACCCCACACCAGCATCTACCTGTCATTTGAGGTTTGCCTGTGGTGGTGGTGGTTGGGGGGGGCTTTAATGTCCTGGCTCTTCCCGCCCACAGTCACAGGCTGCGGTGCCAGTGAGCAGAGAAAGCCCCGAGGCAGAGAAACGTGGATGTGGTAGCTGCAGGTCCGTCCTGCATCTGTGAAATGGTGACACAGGTGGGGAGGGTCAGCGCGGCTGCCTCAGTCCTGGCAAAAGTTCCTCCACCCAGATACAATGTTGCCATTGCATTTCTTTGTGACCGTGTGTTTAGTTCATCAGGACGAGCCCCCTGCTTCTTGGTGTCTTTCATGGCCACGACATTCCCATTGCAGAAGAGGCCAGGCCACAGCCCCCTCTGGGATCTTGGTCCATGGCACCCCCCTAAAGCTCCCATACAGACCCCCTGGCTCTTGCTGTCCATCCTACAATCCAGGCACAGCCCTCGGACATAACTCTGCTTGTGCCATGGGATCTGCGTAATAACCGGTATTTGTGGCCCTCCGAGATTGGCGTGCCCGGGTCCCAGTGGTACCAGCACCATCCAGGGTTCCGACGTGGGTTCCCCATTCAAGGGCATGCATCACCAGAGAACTCCTGACTGGAGCCCTGACACCCCTCAATATCACTTAGTGTTGTTAAACCTTCCAAGCCTCTGGGGTGGTGGTTCCTCCTCCCCTCCATCGGCCTCTTATGGGAATGGACCCCATAGTAGTGGATGTTCTCGCCTGTAGTCCGGTCCCATCGTTGGCACTGCTGTTGGGACCCACAAAATGGAAGGCTGTGGAATTTCGTTCGCCATTAAAATGGGTCAGAATTCCTCCATATCTTCTGGGACGAGGTACTGAGGCACAATTATTAAAGATCCCTTAACTCAAAGTACTGCAACTCAGTCTGTATGTGACATCTCCCTAAGTCCAGTGTTAAAGGCAGGCAGAACTGAGTGGTGATGTACAGGTGACCGTCATCGCTCGAACGTGTCAACCCATCCCATCTCCCGCCCCAGGCACACAGCGTACAGAGCTCGCTGCAGCAGCTCCTCTCCTGGCATCCATCCAGCTAGCATGTTTTTGTTCTTGTGTTTATTTTTTTTTAAGATTTTATTTATTTATTAGATGGAGAGAGTGTGCAAGCAGGGGAAGCAGCAGGCAGAGGGTGAGGGGAAAGCAGACTCCCTGCTGAGCAGAGAGCCCGATGTGGGACCCCATCCCAGGACCCCAAGACCATGACCTGAGCTGAAGGCAGACGCTTGACCGACTGAGCCTCCCAGGTGCCCACGGCTAGCATGATTTACTAGATACCCGTGTTCCCAGCTGCCCAGCCTGGCTTGCGCTTGTGGGGAAGGAAGACTTTTCCCTTCCTCTTTCCTGGGTTCCTTGGCTGCTCTAAGAATCAAATTGACCTAAGACGGATTAACAGGAGGAAAACAAACTTAATTTCATACATACAGGAGCTCCTGGAGATACGGGACTCAAAGAAGTGACTGAAGTAGGCAGCTTTTATACCTTTAAGACAAGAAAACAGTAGATTTGTGAAGACTTAACAGACAAAGGAGTTTGGGCTTGGGCTTTCAAATTACTGAAAAAGTCACCCTGTTTCTACAACAGGCTCAGCCCTGAATTTCCTCTCTGGCAGGAAGGATGCCTTTTATCCTCCAAGGGCTGGGAGGGTACCCCTGACAAGTGGAATTTATTTCCTGCAAGGGATAGAGAAGGGACAGAGTGTTTTTACACAGGCCATTTCTCAAGTGACTTTAATCGAAAGTCACTTTGAGTTCAAAGTCACTTTGAAATCATTTTTATCATGAGGTATTAATCAATATACTAAAGTGGTGTATTTTGGGGTGTCCTGTCTCACACCCCATTACATTCCCATTCGAGGCGCTCAGCTGACAGTCATCTGGTTTCCTGGGGGTGGTTCCCCACTGTGGCACGTGACCTCTGCCACAGGACTGGCACAATTAAATAATACAGAAGTTTGGCATTATGTGGAAGGTATTTTGTGTGTGTGTGAGGCCTTGATATAGAACAGGCTTTCCAGGGGGAAGAGACCCTCCTCGTGGGGAGATCGACCCTGGCCCTGAGGCTCCTGGAAATGGATGGCGTGCCTCCCCAGCGTTTGCAGACCTGTTTGCTGCTGTGTGTGGCCTGGGACAGCTCAGAGGGACTACCCCCTCCCCCAAAACAGAGGATGTGAGGCAGAAGATGGATGTCTCGGATGGCTCCAGGTCCCTAGGCGGATGGTGACTGCAGAGGAGCCCACAGAGCCTACAGTGGACTCACCCGCACTCTTAATGACACGGGCCGGTACACACCCAGCGCACCTGTCTGCGCAAACTGTGTGCGGTTTACCCACTGTCCTTGGTACACGGGCTCCATGTACAGCAGCCTCCTGGGTGCTTCCTGTAAAGTGCTGTGTCGTCAGACTCGGAAACAGCTCCACTAGTAGGTCAGACTTCTGCCATCTTGGAGATCTCCCCGATGTTTCCGAGTCCAGATCTCGAGCCCAGCGATACCAGCAGGTACCACCAATGGTCCCAGCAGACTTTACTGACCCTGCCCTGCACTCATTAGCCCACTGATGTCGTGACAGGGGATGGCACTTACGTGGGTGTGGACAGCCCCTGTGGAGGCCCACCTGCTCTCCGCCCACGGAGCTCTCTGTCCCGTCCAGGCTCCCACTGATCGCTCCCATGCCCCCAGAGGACTGTCCCCGCTGGTCAGTCCGTGTCTGTTGTCTCCCACCTACTGTCCTTCTCCACTCTTGACTCTATCATGGACTTCCCTTAACGTCACCCTCTCCCATAATCACTGCCGAGATCAGCCGATTGAGTTCTCCTGTGGAACTCATGCCTCCCCTCGCCCTCCATGCCGCCATATTGGGACCCCCTTTCTCATGGATCCGCTGCCATTCCCTGGTTCCCTCTTCACTCCGGGATCTCCACCCGCATCCGGCCAGCATCCTTCTGCCAAAGCCAGGTGCAGGACTCATCCAGGGAGGAAGGATGGTTCACCCAGTGAAGGTAGATTCCTCAGGAAGTGGTGTTGCCTCTTCCAAAGAGGAGAGCATGGCAGCCAAAACTTGCAGAGCCCAAAGGGCAAATGCATGAGGCTTTAATCACTCGAATGGTGGAGACAACCACCAGCCATTGGCTTAAATCAAGGACAAGGCTCACTTGCTGAAATGATGTAGCTCTTGGCTTCACCGAGACTGACCATGGGAGTATCTGGAAAATTGTCAGAACCTCCTGTTACATGTACAGGAATGATGTAGGCAGAGTCACCCTGTGAGGGACTTGCTGTTTCTAAAGCAAGTTTCACATACTTTCCCTTCCTTCTGTGTCACTCTAGGCCCTGAACATTTCCCAGTATGTCATGGATTTATTTTCATACTCGCCCAGGGGGCCGCCCAGCTCTGCGATGTGCGTCAAGGGCTTGTAATTACCATCCTAGGAAGAGACCCGTGCTGTGATTTTCTTCCCTGCTGTGGATGCGTGGTGACCAGATCTCACCCTATACCCTCCAGGTGTCTTCTGTTACTGAGGTCTCAACTACCTAAATCTCCCTGGCGATCTCCACCCCATTCCCCGAGTGCACCTAATGGCCATGGGATGCTACAGTATAATGGGGCCAACTATGTAAACGTACTTTATTCTACTTTATCATTATTCTCTTAAAAGTAGTCTCTACGCCCAATGTGTGGCTTGAACTCATGGCCCTGAGAGTTGTCCGTTCCACCGACTGAGCCCGCCAGGCATCTCAGACAGACTTTAAATTTTGGTAAGCTGACATTTTAATACCCATAAAATGGGAACTTGGTGTTTCTTGGTAAACCTTGGCCCATCCAGAAGTGTTGAGGCACCAAATAGCTCCAGGCTGGTCACAGTGTCCTGTTGGTCACAGGGAACACCATATAATGTTCAGTGGAGCCAGCCAATCCCAAGCCTACTCACCTTGCCTGATCCTTTCTGGAAAGCCACAATATAAGCTCTTGGTGTCCATGGCTCTGCCCGGTTGCAACCCCAGGGCTCCCGCCGAGTGCCCCGAGTGGCCGCGGTGAGTATGAAACGACCTTTAAACTTTCCTTCTCTCTCTCCCCCTCTTGGCTTTCAGTCGGTGCTGCTGGGCTCCTTTGCAAAGGCAGTGTTCAGTACCTTTTCGAAGCAGACGAGATCGCGATCTCCTCGCTCCCACCCAGGATGGACAGCACGAGGCACTTTCATTTCTGCTCCTCGGATGGCTTCTAGCTGACATCTGTCATGACTCAGTGGAGCTTCTCCCTAACGGCCGGTGAATCAGAATGTCCTTGATCTCTGGGGAGTTTGGCTCGCTCTTCTGTGCCATCTGTCTTCTTCAGCATATTTGAAAACTATTTGTCTTTTTCTGGACAATTTCTTTTCTTTTTTCTTTTTTTTTTTAAAGATTTTATTTATTTATTTGACAGGCAGAGATCACAAGTAGGCAGAGAGGTAGGTAGAGAGAGAGAGAGGAGGAAGCAGGCTTCCTGCTGAGCAGAGAGCCCGATGAGGGGCTTGATTCCAGGACCCTGGGATCATGACCTGAGCTGAAGGCAGAAGGCTTTAACCCAATGAGCCACCCAGGTGCCCCTCTGGCCAATTTCTAAGAGCTCTTTGAGGTCATATAGATAAGCTCCCTTTCATCCAGTTGATAAATATTTTCCAGATTTATCGTTTGCCTGTTAACTCTGATGAAAGTGAACTTTGCCATGCAATGTTTTGACGTTTGTATGTGCAACAAGGTTTATCTCTTCTTCCATAAGTTTCATAAGTTTATTTCCTAAGCCCATTAGGGATCAGGAGTGATATTGTATGATATTTCTTGAAAGTTGAGTGAGGGGTCAAACAGAAGACAGCTGGAATATCCAGTCCGCTTCTGCACTCCATCTGGTACAACAACCCACACCACGTAAAGCACGGAAAACTCCACTGTAGACCTGCAAGATAATGAGGATAAAAAAAGAAAAGAGCCCCTTGGCATCATGAAGATAGTCTTTCTCTTGTGCCTCAGAAAGGGACCGCAGGGGCCTCCGTGGGTCCTGTGACTCCGCTTTGAGAACCACGGCTTTGAAGTTCACAGGAAACCAGCTTTCCTTTGGTCCTGGGCCGTCAGAGCTCTTCAATATTTGAAATTAGCAGGTGTGTTATAGTGAATATTAGGGATCTAAGAAAAGGAAAGAAAAGCGGTGGGAAATGCTACACAGTGCTTGATGTCAATTACTGTGAGGATAAGATCAGTTGTGTTTCTACACTTCGGTAGTGAACGAGCCAGAAGGAAATTTTTGGACACGCGCAGAATTCTGTTGGGGATGACAAAGATGTCTTGCTTAGAGTTAGTGCTGATGGTTGCAAAATGTTGTGAATCCCTTTAATGGCACTGGACCGTCAAAATGATAATCATTGCTATGCAGATTTTATCACAGTTAAGACCTAATCGATAGAAAGATAATTGTAGATATTATAAATGTCTACTAATGATATGGAGCAGAGATCCACAAAGTGGGCAGGACTCACTGCCTGTGTGCGCATTGCCCACAAGCTAAAAATGACTTAGACATGTTTTCTAATGGCTGAAAAATCCAAAAGATGGATAATATTTCATGA
The DNA here is from genome assembly GCF_022355385.1 of Mustela nigripes. Classification (NCBI taxonomy): domain Eukaryota; kingdom Metazoa; phylum Chordata; class Mammalia; order Carnivora; family Mustelidae; genus Mustela; species Mustela nigripes. The sequence continues at coordinate 112,437,653 of NC_081562.1, read as the reverse complement.
TACTTGAAAATTATGTGACTTCCAACTTTTAGTATTCAGAAGTAAAGCGTTTTGGAACCAAAAAATTAGCCTAAATGGCGAGATTTGGATGACACATTTATCTTTGGTTAGGGACCTCACTTAGTAAAATCAGTGACAAATTCAACGTATTTTATCTGTGTTCGTCCTACTTTAATATTTCAACCGCCTTTTCCTAACCTTTATACTAATTTCCTCTTTTTCACTCTAATTGCGAACTCATGGCCTTTCATAGAATCAGTTTCTTCCAAATAACGATGTTAATGTTATTTTCATTTTCAAAGTGTCACAGATGATCTGACAGGCTTCCTTCCTTGGATACCTTGTTTTATCAGCCTTGTTGCTGGCGTGGTAAGCCTCGATTTCCAGTTCTCGATTGCCTCGGTTCTGGTTTCAGTTCTGTGTTGAATTTTCAGGATGCAAGATACAAATATCTACTCTCTGAGAAGGCAGATTTACTTTCAGAGGAGACAGAGCTAGCGAGTAAACTCTGGTCACTGGTATCACGCATGAGAAGTAGGGGTCGGTGGAGACGCTCCTGGATCCTGTTTGCCTCCTTTAGGAGAGACAGGACCAGAAACAGTATCTTCAATAGAATTTTAGAAGTATGAGCTCGTCATGTTTCCATTTGAACGTTTCTTACAGGGTGAGGTATTGTCAACCACTAATATCTTATACTATGTTGACAGTTACTTTATTAAAGCAGTTGGCTAAAGGAAATTTAAATAATAGGGAGAAATCAGGCAAATAGAAACTGAGGTTTGAGAGCTTTGAGAATTAGTACCCATAGGAATTTCAGGTCCTGAATCAAGGCAGCAGTCCGTATCAAAGTCCAGAAAATACCCACAAGTGTTTCATAATTGAACAATCCCTGGTATGAACTATGCAACCTAAAGAGAAGGTGCAAGTTGCTGAGCTGGCTTTGGGCAAGCTCAAAGGTCTTGGAAGAATTTCTAAACTCAGCAAGCAGAGATGGAACAGTTCTAGGTGGTGGGGCCAAGGCAAGGAGTTGGAGGGTAATGACAGGCGAGGTCTGAGCAGAGGAGACCAGGAGGGGACAGGCTGAGAAAGCGTTTGGGGACTCCAAATCTGGTCAGGCTGGGCACCTGCTGGCAAGTTCACTGTGACCAATTACACAATAAAATCTACAAACCCAGGGACTTTTAAAATACATTTTAATCTGTTTCTTCAAAAATAATACAGTAGCTTTTAGGGAGCTTAAAAATTGGGTACTCCAGAACAGAGACCAAAATCACCATAAAATAATAACTGTCACAGTAATCATCAACATTCGGAGTTTCATACCCGTGCATGCATTGTTTCTGCAGTGAAATCTTCATTTACTACATTCACGTCACCATCTCTGTAGCTGATCTTTTTAGGGAATACACAATTTAAAACAGACTCGTGAAAGTGGTATTTCATTTTTAATGTGCATTTTCTTTCTTGCCCCACAGAAAAGTAATTTTTATTGAGGTATCATGGGCGTATACCGCTGCGTGTTTCAGATGTGCAGCGTGTTGATTTGATATTGGGATGGATTGCACAGATGGCCACAGTGTGTGTAGTTAGCAAACATGTCGTGCCCGTCTCTGATGTGTAAGCAAGGTGGACGGCAGAATAGACTTCCTGGGAGTCTAGTGCCTTTTTGAGAAGCAAGAGAAAGGAAATGCTTTAATGCACCCGATTTAGGCAGGAGAGGAGAGGAAAAGATTAACAGAGTCGGAATCCAGAAATTATCCTGACAGCGTTAGTCAGCCTCTTGTACTGTGGATAGTACAATGCTAGAAAAGGAGGGTGACAGCCCAAGAGTCTGTTCAGAAATTTTTCGCTGAGGAATCGCAATACTGCCACAGGGTCAAGGAGCTAGGAATTTTCATGCTCTGTTGATCAGTGTGTAAACACCGATGTGGCATTGCCTTTTGAGAAACTGACTTGGAAACATCAGATAAGGCTTCAAAATATATGTATTTCATAATTTTCCATAACATCATAAAATCTGAATAAACATCATTATTATTTTTTTTCAAAATTACTGTTTAGGAGGCCTTTGCATTTTGCCTTGTTAACATATCATGAAGCAGATAATGCCTGGGTTTCAATTGCTTATTTATTTATTTAGTTTTAAAGATTTTATTTATTTGAAAGAGAGAGTAAGCACAGCCAGGGGAGGGGCAGAGGAAGAGGGAGAAGCAGACTCCCTGCTGAGCAGGGCACCCTACACAGGGCTCCATCCCAGGCCCTTGGGATCATGATCTGAGCTGAAGGCAGATGCTTAATCAACCGAGCCACCCAGGTGCCCCTCAACTGTTCTTTTAATTCATCAATTCAAACTTAGAAATGGAGGTAGGCCCAGGGTTAGAGCTTCATTAAATAGTTTAAGAACAAAATTGATCAGAGATTAATCATTCTAAGTCCATGTTAGAATAATACAAATGGATTTGGGGTCATCAAATTCAACTCAAAATGGTTGAAAGACTTAAAAGTAGACCTAGAATTTTAAGACTATGGAGGAAAACATAGGAGGAAATCTCAGTGACATTGATCAGGATTTCGTAAATAAGACACTAGAAGTACAAGCAATAAGACAAAAATAAACATGTGGGACTACATCAAATCAAAAAACCTGTGTACAGCAAAGGAAACCATCAACAGAGAGAAAAGGTGTTCTTTGGAATGGAAGTATTTGGAATTTGCTAACTATATATTTGATAAGAAGTTCCTTTCCAAAATGTGTAAGGAACTCCTACAATCTGTTAGTAAAGGAAACTAATAACCAATTCAAAAACAGGCAAGGTCTCGTGTAGACATTTCTCCAAAGAAGATAAGCAAATAGCTAAGGGTTACATGAAAAGATGCTCCACATTGCGCATTGTCAGGGAAGTGCAGATCAAACCACAGCATCAGTTCATGCCATCAGGATGGCTATTAACAAAAAACAATGGGCAATGGTTGTCAGAGAAGATGTAGAGAAATTGGAATTCTCAAGAAGTGGAGTGTCAACAGTACAGCCATTTTGGAAAGCACTTGGCAGATTCTCGGAACATTAAATCTGGGTTTGCTGTATGACTCAGTGTTCCAGGCTTACGTATAGATCCAAGAGAACTGGAAATGTATGTCCACACAAAAACATGTGCATGGATGTTTACTCAAGCATTATTCCCAATAGGCAAAAAGCAGAAAAAAACCCCAAATGTTTGTTAACTGATGAATGGATAAAAAGCATGTGGCACATCTGTACTAAGGGATGCCAGTTAGCCATTAGAAAGAATGAAGTACATTACCCAGTATGACGTGGATTGGCCTTGAAAACATTATGCTAAGTGAATGCAAGTAGTCACAAAATGCCACATAGGGTATGAGTGCATTTGCATAAAATTTCCCGAATAGGCAGATCCAAAGAGACAGAAAGAGGTCTCCAGGGGTTGAAGGGAGAGCGGAATGGGGAATTGTTTCTATGAGTATTGGGTCTTAGAAGGGGTGGTAACATGTTCTAAAATGGTATATTGGTCACAACTCCATGAATGGACTAAAAACTGCTGACTTGGGTATTTTAAAGGGATGGTTTTATGGTACGTGACTTATACCTCATTAAAGCTGTTTTAAAAGTAGCAATTTCATTATTTTCTCCCCTTGGCAGATTTCTTTTAATTAAAAACCAGAAGAGTGCAAAGAGATGAATCCAATGAAAGTTTGCTCTGTAAGGCTGAATGACGGACACTTCATGCCTATGCTGGGACTTGGCACTTCTGCTCCTAGTCAGGTAGTCAAATGACATTGGAGATGGAGAGTGGCAGACAAGGGTCCTTACCAGAATCATAATTCAGGAAATGCACTAGGGCCTCATTCTCTCCATTGGTAATAACCTAACCTTCCTTCCAGGTTAGGTTATTTACTGCATTAAGTCAGTGCTTTTATAATATTAATAGGCATAAAACACCCGAGGATCTTGTGAAAAATGCAGATTGGGGGCTGCACCCACAAAGGTTCTGAATGAGTAGATCTGGGATAGAGCTCAAAAATCCACATTTCTAACAAGCTACCCAGTGACTCTGATGCTACTTGTCCAAGGATCACAGTTGGAGTGGCGCTCTATCAAGGGACATGGAAGTATGTCATCTGTCTGCAGTCCAGGAGTGGGCAGGGTTGTTTCTGTTCCTTTCACTTGCTGTCCTGTGTAGCCATTCACAATCCATTGGAATCGATGAGATCCAGGAGGCAGGGACTTAACAGCAAGCTTGCTTGTCATGAAGTTTCTCTGTAACGCCCAGGGTCCAAGAGCTCTCTGTCCACCAGCAGTCATAGAATACCTAGAGAAATCTCAGCCGCTGAAGGACCTGGAGAGAGACAAGATTCATGTTAGAGAGCGTGTTGGTGGTCTGGAATGGAAATATGCTCTTAGAGGCCAGGTTGTTAAGATTGTGCCGTGGGGAGAGCCAAGTAGCCCTTGGAAATTCTCTCTCTGCTTGAAACTCTGAACGCCATGCATGTCTTGCATTTGAACATTGCAAATTTACAAGAGCGCATTGTCAGCAGTTCTTGGTGGAGGAGGTTATAATTATTTAGAAGAAAGTTGTAGGGTTCATTCTCCAGCACGAGAGTCACATGGGATGTCATGCTGAGGACCCAGAAAGAACGCTAGCACAGAGCGTTGCTTTTCCTCGGACTGGGCTCTTATTTAAGTCTGTGTCATTGGGAGTTACGAATGAAAAAATATCCCCGGGAGACCTTTTAAGTGAGGGAGAGGAGGATCAGAGAGAGGGGAAGTTACAGATAACTTGGAAAGCCCATCCTGGCAGTCCAGCAGAACCGTAGGCAGCTAAGAACAATAACCGAGTCGTTTCCTGGTTTTAGGAGAAAATGTCACCTACAGACCACCATAACAACACACTTAATGACGAGGTATTTTTGCATGAAAGAATAGTTTACTTTCTTTTACATCTCTATCCTTCCTCAAAGGTTGTTTGAAGTGTTTTCCCAAGTTGCCATAGGTAAATCATTAATTTATTCTGTGTACAGTTGCACTTTCATTGAATTGAGAGATAATTTGCGTCTCAGACTCCTGAATTGCCATCAGTGTAATAATCTCTTACAGACTGAAATAACTTGGACTATAATTCTATAGATTGGCTAAACCCACAGATCATGTAAATCCAGAGGCAGGGGGGTTAAAACCAGTGACAAGTTGGGTCAGCTTATGGGCTCACGAGATCCGATGGTGAGCACCTTCTCCTAGTGTTCGTAGCTTGAAGTTAGCCGTGGTGGTAGGATTTACACCACAGAAACTAGCAAATGCCATAAATCAGGACTTCTTCTCTTCAGAGAATCAGTTATTAAACATTTACTGCTAAGGTTCTAAATATTTACCTCTGTCGCCTCTAGCTCTCAGCCCTTAGCAAAACAATAGGTTCTGCAGAATACCTCTGCTTGTGGAACTGGCCATTCCGGAATCCAGTAGGTCCTTGTCTTTGTGGTCTTCTAGGTCCCGAAGAGTAAGGTGGAAGAGGCCGTCCAGACAGCAATCGATGTAGGCTACCGCCATATTGACTCGGCTTATTTGTATCAAAATGAGGAAGAGATCGGGAGGGCCATCGGGAAGAAGATTGCTGATGGCACCGTGAAGAGAGAGGACATATTCTACACGACGAAGGTTCTGTGTATAGTTCCCTCGGTGTCTGTGAATAATGACGTGGAAGTTCTCTTTTCTATGATGTTGGAAAAGAGAACTACCACAAGGATGAAATTAATGTTTGTGAAAGTACTTATGTACATTGTTAACTTTTTTAGAAAAAGAATTTATTTATTTATTTGACAGAGATCACAAGTAGGCAGAGAGGCAGGCAGAGAGAGGGGGGGTCCTGCTGAGCAGGACCCTGAGATCATGACCTGAGCCGAAGGCAGAGGCTTTAACCCACTGAGCTACCCAGGTGCCCCTGTTGTTAACTTTTTAACAAAAATTTATTTATTTTAGAGAGTGAGAGTGTGTACATGCACGTCAGCAGGGGGAGGGGCAGAGAGAGAGAGAGAGAGAGAGACTCTCAAGCAGATTCCCTGCTGAGCACAGAGCCTGCTCTGTCCTCAGTCTCATGACCTGAGATCTTAACCTGAGCCAAAATCAAGACTTGGACATGAACAGTGACTCTTGGAACACTACATCAAAAACTAATGATGTACTATATGGTGATTAACATAACATAATAAGGTAAGAAAAGAAAAAGAAAAAAAAAACTTAAGACACTTAAGCAAGTGAGCCACCTAGACGTCCATACACACATATATATATTTAAACTTATGAGCCATTTTCTCCTAGTATTTCTCATATCCATGGATATCATATCTGAAAGAAATAGAAGAACTTACGTGCTTAATTCAGACTGGAAAGGGAATCCAAGAGGCATTATTCTAGTAGTGTGCATTGAGCCGATTACTGCTGGAAATAGCTTTTTAAAAGATTTTATTCTATTTGAGAGAGAGAGAAAGAACAATTGGGGTGGGGGTCAGAGGGAGAAGCAGATTCCCCACTGAGCAGGGAGCCCAGTGTGAGACTCGATCCTGGGACTCTGGGATCATGACCTGAGCCGAAGGCAGGTGATTAACAATTGAGCCACCCAGGCGCCCTGGAACCAAATATTTAAATGTGAGGTGAAATAGTCCATGAAGAGAGGGTTGAAGTCCACACAAGTGAATCCTAGGCAGGTCTGTGAACAGGTATCTCTCCCTTTTCACTCCAGAAGATGAAGCTTCCTTTATGACCATGTTAGACATGGTATCACCGTCTTACTCTCATCTCCTTGTCTCCTTTTGTTTCCTTGGCTTTAGCAAATTTGGTTGATTTTCCTTACACTATTACTTCCTAAAATAAGCTGACTAAAGTGCCCTCCTCCCCCCAAATCCCTATAGGGTCCATTTATCTCTGGAACACTGGATCATTTAATACAGTCAAGGTGCACTTTTCTGAATCACAGCTTCTTAAGGTTCTTGTTTAATATGCAACTTCCCAGCTCAGTCTCCAGGGACTGCGATTTATTGTGTTGAGGTAGGACCCAGGGGTGCGTTCTGTACAGGCAGACCAAGTAATTCCTTCACGTTCTAGAGTCTGACACCCTCTGTGTAGGGCCATACTTGTCCATTTCTACCTCATTGTCTTCATTCTGTATGAAAAGGAAGCTACAAGGATACAGAACGTAGAAGCTTGCCGGGATGATTTGTCACTTCCCAGTGACGGCATGTGGATCTGCGCTTGTTTATTTGCCATTTGATTATTATTTTTTTTAAAGCTGAATCAAATAGTTTTATTTGGTTTTACTCAGGCTAGAAGGGGAGGCAGTAAGCCCCAGATGCGTCAATCAACTAAGCCATATTAAAATAAAACAATTTTTTTATTGACATGGAGTTAAAAGATAGAGCATTTTTGTTATGGAAGTAGAGTTGAAATACAGTATTTATTAGCTCCAGGCATACAACAGAGTGTTTTGACAGGTCTCCATTACGCAACACTCACCACGATAAGTGTAGCCCCCGTCCGTTACCATACAACACTGTTGCTGCATTGTTGACTGTATATACTCTCCATTCTTCATGATCTGCTTACCGTATGACTGCAAGTCCGTACTCCCTGGTCCCCTTCACCTGTTTCACCCGTTCCCTGCCTCCCCTCCCTTCTGGCAACTACCAGCTACCATTTTCTCCTCTGTATTTATGAATCTGTTTCCATTTATTTGTTCATTCGTTTTGCTTTTCAGATTTCACATATATGTGAAATCATATAGCATTTTTCTTTTTTATTTCACTTAGCATAATATCCTCTAGGTCCATCCATGTTGTCACAAATGGCAAGATTTCACTTTTTATGGACAATATTCCATTTTACATATATACCTATATACCCCATTTTTTTAGTCCTTTCGTCTATCAATGGACATTTGAATTGTTTCTATATCTTGGTTGTTGTAAACAATGTTGCAATAAACATAGGGATGCATGTGTCTTTTTTGAATTAGTGTTTTCATTTTCTTTGGGTAAATACCCCAAAGTGGAATTAGAGTAGTGGATCATATGGCATTTCTAGTTTTAGTTTTTGAGGAAGCTCCCTCCATACTGCTTTCCACAGCAGCTGTGCCAGTTTGCACTCCCACCAGCAGTGCAGGAGGGTCCCCTTTCTCCGAGTCCCCGCCAACACCTATTGTTTCTCATGTTGTTGATTTTAGCTGTTCTTACAGACGCAAGGCGGTATCTCATTGTGGTTTTGATTTGGGTTTCTCTGGCGTTGAGAATCTTTTCATGTGCCTGTTGGCCATCTGCATGTCTTCTTTGGAAAAATGTCCATGCGGGTCTTCTGCCATTTTTAATCAGATTATGTTTTTCTTTTGGTGTTGAGTTGTATAAGTTCTTTATGTATTTTTGATATTAACCACTTATCAGCTATGTGATTTGCAAATATCTTTTCCCATTCTGTAGGTCGCTTTTTTGGTTTTGTTGAGTGTTTCCTTTGCTGTGCAGAAGCTTTTTACTTTGGTGTAGTCTCAGTGGTTTCCTTTTGCTTTTGTTTCCCATGCCTCGGGAGACATGTCCATAAGGATGGACACATTTTAGAGACATGTGAGGAGACTTGTCCATAAGGATGGACACATTTTAGGATTGTTTGTTCTAGTTCTAGTTGCTGTTGGTATTTTGAGCCTGATTGCATTGGATCTGTACACTGCTTTAGGTAGTATGGACATTTTGACAATATTAATTCTCCCAATCTGCAAGCATGGTATGTCTTTACATTTCTTTGTGTCATCTTTAATTTCTTTCATCAAGGTCTTATAATTTTCAGAAACCAGGTCTTTTATGTTCTGGATTAAATTTATTCCTAGGAATTTTATTCTTTTTCGTGCAATTATCAATGGGATTGCTTTTCTTAACTTCTTTTTCTACTGCATCCTTATTGTATAGAAATGCAGCAGATTTCTATATATTAATTTTGTCGCCTGCCACTTTACTGGATTCTGAATTTATCAGTTCTCATAGTTTTTTTTTTTTTTTTTTTGGTGGAGTCTTTATATAGTATCTTGTCTGCATCGCAAATAGTGAATTTTGTACTTTATTTCTCCTAAAGACTCTTAAAAAAACCCATCTCATACCATTTCTCTTCCAACCTCTGCAGGTGTGGGGAACCTTCTTCCGGCCAGAATTGGTTCGAACCAGCCTGGACACATCTCTGAGGAAGCTTGGGTTGAGCTATGTGAATCTTTATCTCATTCATTTCCCAGTAGCTTTGAAGGTTAGCAAAAGTTATTTTACATTGATGATCAACGTAACAACTAGTAGCTGAATACAACAGAGGATATAGTTATTAAAGATGAGGAGGAAAGATGCATAATACTTTGAGATTCCCCTTCTTTTCTGCTCTAATATTCCCTTCCAGCCCCAGAGTGAAGAGAGTTCACTGGTTTCCATGGCTTTGCTTCACTCTTGTAACTGCATTGCCTGTATTTTCAAGACCCCATGTTCCTGAATCTCAGCCTCTGTCCTTTCCTGTCTGGGGAATGTCCCAGTGTGACCAGTTGGCGCACAAGAGATGTAGTGAGTCTGGAACTCAGGCCTGGAGATGCGGACGAGTCACGCTCTTGTAAGGCCCCTCCAGGTGGAAAGCGGGGGTGGGAGCCTCCTGTCCCACAGGGTTGGGGGCCAAAGAGCTCCCAACTGGCATCACCCTCACTTCTCCCAAGGATGGGGCCTTGGGTGTCTCAAGTTGCCCTTGACACAAACAATATTTATTAAACCCTTAGCAGTTAAAAGCACACTTTCTAGGAAGGACACTTCCTCCAGGTACTTTCTTTCCCTCTACCCTAATCTTTCCATTTCTTTCAAGAACAAGAATAGATTGCTGCATGAGCTTCAAGGTCTCTAGGCTCTAGATGGCTTGGACGAGGCCAAAGATAGCTTTCTACAACCGCTCATTCTTTTCTGTGTCCCAGCCTGGGGAGGAATTTATCCCAAAGGACAAAGATGGAGAAGTCATTTTTGACACAGTAGATCTCTGTGCCACATGGGAGGTGAGTACAGCCCCAAAGATGCCACCTATGTCCCTGCATGCTGGGAGACAGAGGGTGGACAAGGAACTCGGGAGATGTGTGTCTTGTCCAATTCTGCTCCCATGTAGCCCTGGATGAGTCCCTGGATGTCCCTCTGCCTTGGCTTCACATCTCCCCCATTCAATACCTCAGCAAGTACTTTTTGAGTGCCTATGGTGTACTCAGTGCTGAGTATTTTTAAGTTCTCGGGCTGCTTCAGGGAGCAAATCAAGATGTCCGGCCGCATGGATAGGAAGGTGCTCTGGCACGGGGGAGGAATGGGAAGGGATAAGCTGGCTAAGGGGACCGAGAACGCCAGGGCAGCTACGGGATGCAGATGGGCAGGGTAGGGCCTCCTGGGCCAGCCGGCAGTGGGCAAGGAACTGATCGTGTGGGTGCCTGGAGGGAGGGTGACGCACGTAGAAGGAAGGCCAAGGTCCCGTGCTGTTGTTTTTACCTGAGAAAGACTGAGAGCAAGAGAGAGAGAGGGAGCACCGAGGGAGAGAGAGAAGCAGCCTCTGCTGAGCAGGGAGCCTGATGCGGGACTGAATCCCAGCACCCCGGGGTCATGACCTGAGCCAAAGGCAGACGCTCAACTGAGCCACTCCACGGCGCCCAAGGGCCGGTTTTTAAGGAGAGAGAGAACGTGTCATGTTCAAGAGCAGCAAGGGGCCTGTGACTGGACCAGAGTGACTTGGGTAACCTTCATAGGGAATGAGGTCAAAGGGAAAAGAGGGAGCCAGTGGTCTGGGGGACAGGTATGGTCTCCTTCCTGCTTCCTGGGCTTCCTGGGCTGCACCTCCTGCTCTCCTGGGGCCCATTTTGCCATCGCTCAGGGTTTTCCGGGTTTCTAGATGTCAGCTAAAAATCACCCTGGCCCTTTGGGCTCCGTCTTGAACGTCTTGCCTTCTTTACTTACTCTATCTTCTGACTCGTTTTTCTCCTCCTATTCTTTTCGTTGTCATTCTCCCACGTGGTTAATTCCTTCCCCTTTATTGACCCTGGCACCTTTGGCGGCTTTGTCTTTCCTGCTCTGTCTCGGGGTCTCTCCCGGCCCCAGGCCCCACGCCGAGCCCACCCCCGTTCATCACGCTTCCCCCGCGAGTTACACAGGTCGCTCCTCACACCCCTTCCTCCTCAGGCCATGGAGAAGTGTAAGGATTTAGGGCTGACCAAGTCCATCGGCGTGTCCAACTTCAGCCGCAGGCACCTGGAGAGGATCCTGAACAAGCCAGGGCTCAAGTACAAGCCAGTCTGTAACCAGGTGAGCCGGACCCATCCGCCCCCAAGCTCTTCTCCGTCCTCAGCTTCCTCTTCCCTCCTTCCAGCAAGGTCCCCAGCAGCCTCCCCCTCTCCTGCAGAGAACAGAGCGCATTGCAGGTTGTTGAGACAGGTCCAAGGCCACATTGCTTCATAAAAAAACATCCAAGGGTCAGGTTGGAACGTAATGGACTAGGTGTTACGGCGGTTGGTCCTAGAAAATGAAAGCTAACGCGCCGCCGAGCTTTCTCATCTCCAGTCAGCAAAGTTGGAGCATCCTGTGAGAGGAAAACGGGGCAACTCTTTTGAGCTCTGTATCATGCGGCGACCACCGAGACCCGATGGTACGAAATCAGCCCACCACACCGTGAATACGTGAACGCCACTGAACCGTCACTTAGAAATGGCCAAAATGGTAAACTTGTTTTTGTTTTTTTTTTTAAATGGTAAATTTAGGTTTGGTGTATTTTAACACAAAAACACATTTACAAGTAAAAAAAAAAAATTAAGAAATCCCCTTGTCAAGATAAACCTGCTTTAATAAGCCACACGAACGACTTGCTCGTCTCAGAAAATAAGGTGAGAAGTCCGATGAGCCGGGAGGTAAGCGGCCGGCCGTCTGCGCTCGGCAGGGCCCACACTCACCATGTCTACATCATCTCCTTTAAAACCTCTCACGGGCCGGCTGACCGGAAGGGAGAGGCAGTTTATGTATTCAATACTTGCGAGGCTTATTTTTGGATGAAAAATACAAATGGGAATTCTAAAAAGTTGTGTTCTGCGTTGCTGAAGAGGTTTAGCTCCACTTTGGGCATCATGGGTTTGGAGAAAGTAAATAAACTGGTTTTGACCTGCGTAGTGGTGACAAATTAAGAAGCTGAGTGGTCGCGACCTCTGCAGTGACCCTGAGCTCTACGGGGCCAACAGAACGTGGCCAAGTGGAGGCCATTGGTTAGTGGGGAGTCTACACGGGCCCGAAGAGCTAGGGCAGAGTGTAGATCCTTGTGACCTGTGAGGCAAAAATTCCGTCGTGGACGGTGGGTGAGGTCAGGTGGACCCGGGTCCTGGTTTGGCTTGTGGACCTGCGTACAATCTGCCCCCCTTCCTCCCTGTTCGTGGTGCTGACCGAGCCGCAAACACGTGCGGCCGTGACCCAGAGAGTTAATCTGGCCCAGCAAGCCATCTCATTCCGGATCTTTGCTCCTTCTGATCTGACCACCAGAATCAGGGGAAAAGCAACGAGAAAGGTGTGCAGTAGAAAGTGCTTCTGGCACCCTCTGGTCTGGGATCGGGCTTGTAAGAAGCGACGGGGTTGTCCTTTGCATCCGAACAATAATGAAAAAGCTGGACCAATGGAGAACCAGCTACTCTCTCAATCCATCAGAGGATTGAGGTCACAGGGCAAGCTGTGGCCCCGACAGTTGGAGAGGCAGACAGACAGATGCAGAGAATTGCGGCTTTCTAGGAACACAGCCACTGAGAGGGTCCCCGTGGGGCAGGAAAGCGTCAAACAGAGCTGCTCACTTGCTGGAGGCTCAGAGTACCAGAGCTGAAGACTCCAGGGGGCTCATCTATGGGATGGTCCCCAGACTTTCATAGCTTGTACCCCCAGAAACCCTACCAGGATTTCCCAGTGAACACTCATGCTTCTATCAGGGGGAAGGGGAAGTGGCCAGCTTGAAAAATGGCCAGAACGTTCTGTTTCTGTTCAGGCCCACCCCACAGTGGAGACTACTACCCTGCAGCCTAACCACTTGGGGTTTAACTCAAGCCCAATTGATCTGAGGATCTGATGGAAGGGAATCTAGCCAAGGCCAGCCCAAGAGTCCCCAGCTGAGCTGAGCTGGTCCTCAGCCCACCTGTCCCATGCCTGGGGCAATAGTCTTGGCCTACCTAGATCTGGACTAGAAAGCAGAGAAAAGGCAGTTAGCATTCTGGGTAAAGGTTCTGGATTTCCTGCTCTCCAGGTGCATGGAAGGAAGACAGAAAGTCAGATGGAAAGTCAGGTGACAGCACCACTGATCACCATCTACGGCACAGAAGCCTCTCTACTAGCAGTGTGTGCGTGTCACGACACTGGTAACAGTTTCTGATGAATAACAACTAGCCATTTCTTTCCACGTGATGGTAAAGGGGCCAGAAGTCCCAAATCCCTCTACACCTGGGACCAGACTGAGCCTGGGGAAGGGAACAGGTGCGGGGGTGCAGAGCAGGGCCGGCATTTGGAGGCTCCTAGGATCACGCGGAGACCTTGCAGTACGGTGTGGTGGGAAAGAGGAAAGCACTCTGGCTTGTGGGGCCAAACTGGCCTAACGAACATGGCTCAGATGTGGAGGATGAGTGACTGCTTTCCAGGTGTGGTGACTGTGAAGAGAAGAGGTCAGTGTGAGGCTGAGGATAACTAGGAAAGGCAGAGCTGCTCCTCTGTAGACACCAGCAGTGCGTGAGACTGACCCAAGCCCGCCTTGTGCTCTCCAGTCAGAGAGACTGAGGCTGTCAGGCAACCGCTCACCCGAAGCTTGTCTCCTCTGAGCACCGAGCATGTTTCTCAGCGCTGCTGTGCTGTCTCTGGGTGGTAATCAGGGGTCAGCCTCAGGCCGCTCCACTGGTACCGCTGTGGGTGACAATCGTGTGCACAAAATGCACTTGCCACCACGTGGTGCAGCCCTATCTGTTCCTCACCCATCTGGTGGCTGTGGTCCTGTGTTCAACCATTGTGCCTGGCGTTTTGCAGGTGGAGTGTCACCCTTACCTCAACCAGAGCAAACTCCGGGAGTTCTGCAAGTCCAAGGACATCATCCTGACTGCATATGCTGCCTTAGGGACTGACTTTAGGAAGGAGTGGTAATGACCTCTGTGCACTTATTCTAACCACAGACACCATAGGTACTGGAGTTATTGCTCAGTCCTCGGGGGAAGGTTGACGGTAGACAGCAGGAGTAATCCATTCTGGAAACCCTTTAACGAGCCTACGTTGTCATGACTGAATAACACTATTAGGCAATAAAATATTGCCAGTAAAATATTTTATTAGGCAATAAAATCACTGATGAGAATGTTCCCACAATTTGAAAGCTCTGGCCTTCAAGAGTGACAAAGGGAGCCCATACCACGATTCTGGCAGTTGATAGTTGAGTATAGTTGAGTGAGAGGAGGCAACTGACATCTTCTGTAAGTCTCAGTTTATCTCTTGAAGAGCAATGTAAGAATGCACCTTTTAGCCCTTGATAAAACAGGTCATTCACTGAAACATTTTTGAAATTCTTCTAAAATAATTCTTAAAAAATCAGGGAGATTATTGGGTCCTACTTTGGACATTTTTATCTTCTTGACTTATCCAATCTTCTACCACATTTCTCAGAAATGTTAAAAAAAAAAAATACCTGAGAGTCCTTTTCTGTCTTTCTTTCTCTGGTCCTTGTCTGGATTTACCAAAAGAAGCAGAAACAGGGGTGAAGATAGCCAGAGGGTAACAAGGCAGATTTCAGAGGTGGAAGCACCCCAGAGCAAGCGGCCACATAGCCCAGGCACACAGCTCCTCTGCCTCCCTTCCAGGGTGAACAAGAACTGCCCTGTTCTCCTGAAGGATCCGGTGCTCAACGCCATCGCTGCAAAGCATGGGCGCACTCCCGCCCAGGTGGCCCTGCGTTTCCAGCTGCAGCGGGGCCTGGTGGCCTTGGTAAAGAGCTTCAATGAGAAGAGAATTCAGGAGAACTTCCAGGTATGTCGTAGGGCATGGGAAGCTGGGGACTGTTGGAGGCACCTCACTTCCCTGTGGTCTGGGTTATCTGTGGGGCTCCTGAGCTCTGCTTGGACAAAGCTTAGCTCCGTGTGTTC
Organism: Mustela nigripes; assembly: GCF_022355385.1. Lineage (NCBI taxonomy): Eukaryota > Metazoa > Chordata > Mammalia > Carnivora > Mustelidae > Mustela > Mustela nigripes. The sequence continues at coordinate 112,422,480 of NC_081562.1, read as the reverse complement.
TGTATGTGTCTGAGGGCCGTACGTAACTGTTCTCTCCTCCGGCTACTCCAAAGAGGGAAGCTGGTGTTGGGAAAGAACTCCAGAGGGTCAGGTTTGGGTCCTGATCCCATTTTTTTTTTTTTTAAACCCCACAGTATGGCCTTGATTTCTTGAGCTGTGAAATGAAGGAGTTAGATGAGATGTGATTTGGGCTTGACCCTGTCTAGGATTCCTTTGCTCCAGCCACCCCACACCCGCCCAGTGCCCCCGAGGGGCCTGTGGGTTCAGTGGACACACTGCCACACTCCTGCAGGGGAATGAACCCCAGGTTCATGACCATCCTCTCATAAAACCTGCATCCATCTCTGGATAAACAGAGGGACGTCTCCAGAGGGACGGGGGCAGTCATAGATGCAGGGAAAAGGAATCCGTCTTCTCATGTTTCTGACAGGTTTTCAATTTCCAGTTGACACCAGAGGACATGGAAAGTCTGGATGGCCTAAACAAAAACATTCGCTATTTTCCAGATGAGTAAGTAGCTCGGTGAGCTGTAGACACTGGCAGCAGGGACTCCATTGGTCTCAATCCACAGAGGGGGGCCTCATCTTTTAGGAAGTGGCTGGGAAACATTTTTCCTTCTGACCTTCCGACCCCATGTTCCCTGTTCTCTCCCACCTCTGTCCCCGCCCCACTTGCATTCCAGGGGCTGGTGTTCCCTGCAGATACCTTTGACTTCTGTCCTTCTCTCTGCTATTCAGTGGCCTTTAGGAAACCTGGGGAAATCCCATAGTCTGCCTCCACCACCAACTTTTCCCTTCCCTTGGGATGATTCCAAGATGCATTCAAACATGCTCCCATCTTTAAAACCAAAACCAAAAATCTTCTCTTGAGCCAACTTCACTCTGGAGTCGCTCAACATTTCTCCTTTCACAGGGAAACTTCTGGAAGAAGTCTATACTTGCTGCCTCCAGGCTTTCCCTCCAGGCTTTCCCTTCTCTGAACCTACACAAAGCAGGCGCCTGCTCTCCACTTCACCAAAACTCTTTCCTCATGGTCCACCATGACCTTCTCTCCTCATTCATCTTGTCTTAGCTGGTGGATCGCTCTCTCCTCCTAGAAACGTGCTCCTGGCTTTCCTTCCCCAGATCCTGTCTGTGTTCCCTTGGTCTCCCTAGCTGGTCCTTCTCGTGTTCTTTGCAGGCTCCTCTCCATGCACTTGACCTCTTAACTTTGGAGAGACTCAGTCCTTGGACTTCTTCTCTTTCCTATCTGCACTGACCTCATCAGCGATTTCATCCAGTTTCATGCTTTAAACACCATCTAAATAAATACACACTCCCCAAATTAGATCCAGCCCAGACCTATGAGGATTGGTGTATCTGTTTACTCAGCAGCACCTGGGTGTGGAATATGAACCTCAAACCCACCATGTCTACAATTGAGCTCCTATGGGATGTCCAGACACCCCCCGCTGCACACCCACACGCACACACACAGCCCAAAGTCTTCCTGCTCAGGTAGCCATCTGCCGTCTGCTCCGTCTCCCAGAGCTGGCACTTCCTGTCCACACCTGGAGGCCAGAGTGGACAGGCACTCCTCTTTCTTGACATCTGGTAGCCTACCTTCTCACTCAGAGTGAAAGCCAAGTTCCAAGTTCCTTACGACACCTGCAGGGGCCTCGCTGTCCGCCTCCATGTCCTTCTGCTCTCGGCCTGCTGACACCAGTGCAGCCCCAAGGCCTGGCTGTTCTGCACAGACACCAGGCCCATCCCAGGGCCTTTGCACTGACTGTTCTCTCTGCCTAGAATGCTCTCCCTCCCCATGGCTGGATGCCCATTCTTTCACCTCCTTCATGTCCTCCCCCAGGGGACACCTCCGTGGTGCTTTCTCTGTCACCTTACCTAGGAATGCAACTCTGCCCAGCAACGCCTTTGTCTCTACTCAACTTCGTTTTCCCTTTGGCATACATTCCTAATTAGCATCCCATGCCATTTATTGATTTATGTTGTTGATTTCCTATTGACCTCCTTCGAAGTGTTAGATTCCTAGGGCAGGATTTAAATACCTACCGTCTCCCCCAGTCATTAATAAAAGCTTGTTGAATGAATAATACCATCATATGATAGAAAGGGAAGGGCAGAGAGTGGAGACATGGGCAGTATTCCTTGGCAGTTAACACTGGTCATTTTAATTAGTAATTAATTGTTTAGTGATTTAGCACTTCTTATCTCAAAATTATTACTATATATGGGGGGGTCTACCTCCCTTGCTAAAATGAAAACCCCCCGATGAAGTATCTTATATCATAACCACTGTATCCACCCCACGTCTAAAAAGTACTTTCTCACCAAGACGTAGATCAATTACTTCCAAGTGCTTGCAAGAAACTGAACCACGGTGACAGTCTCCTCACTCTCCTCGTCATTGCCTTGAAATATTTGTTAACTTGATGGATTAAACTAGGTTGTCATGGTTTTAAAAGAGCCAGAATTCATTTCTGCCCTCTTGGGAGTTTAAAATGGCAACACAAAGAGCTTATCTCCTTAGGTTGTAGACTACTACAATACCTGCAAAAAGGCGACATTTTGGTTTGTTTTTGTACCTGTGATCATGAGCAGGTAAGTATATTCTCTACATTGTATCCCTAACAGTGTCAGGCAGTGGGACATGATTATTGTAAAACCGGGTGACTTTGTACCTATCCAAAAAGAAGGTTCCATTAATATTCATACTTAAACCAGTTTAAAAGAAACCTCTCTTTACCCAGGCCAGAAACAAACTTGACTAAGTCTCTCCCTTTACATTCTAGATTTGTTAGTCATCCAGATTATCCATTCTATGATGAGAATTGACAGCGGTGTCTGGTTGCCCTGGAGTTCTTGGACTCTGGTTGATGATGGGCAAACAGCTCACGGATGAGACGGTATCTGGTTTATCCCACATTGTTTAGCCTGATAGGCTGAATGTGGCTTTAGTCCCTGGATCTGGAAATAAAAGTCACTAAACCCTGTCTTTACTACCCCCCCCCCCCCGCAAAGTCAATGAAAATACATATCAAACAACCTGACCTTTTACTACCTTAGCTTTTTAGTATTTTTGCTTTTTTCTGTGTCACTGAGGTTGAAATGTTAATCCTTTGATCATAGTCCCCTCCCCCAAAAAAGCTAACCATTTAGTATACTTTCAAGCTTTTTACTTGTCCATAAGAATCTTTTTCTTCTTTTGTTCTGTGAGTTTACCACACTACACAAATTTAGCAGACCTTTTAAAAGAATCTAAAACTTAATTAAAACACAATATAAAGGGCACCTGGGTGGCTCAGTGGGTTAAGCCTCTGCCTTCAGCTCAGGTCATGATCCCAGGGTCCTGGGAGGCCCACATTGGACTCTCTGCTCAGCGGGGAGCCTTCTTCCCTCTCTCCCTCTGCCTGCCTCTCTGCCTACTTGTGGTCTCTCTGTCAAATAAATAAATAAAATTTAAAAACATTTTAAAAATAAAACACAATACCAAAAGGCCATATTTCAATTAAAAATCACTCATAATACCAAGGACAAGATTATCAAACCCAGTGAAAAAGGACAAGCAACAGATGCCCTACACCAAGAAGACCAAGATATGAAAATTATCAGAAAAATTTTAAAGCAGCCATCATGAAAATGTTTCAACAAGCAATGGCAAATAACTGGGAACAAATGAAAAGATAGAAAATTTCAATAAAGAAATAGAAGACACAAAATGGAAATTTTAGAACTGAAAAAAACAATAAATGAAATAAGAATCTTGGGGCGCCTGGGTGGCTCAGTGGGTTAAGCTGCTGCCTTCGGCTCAGGTCATGATCTCGGGGTCCTGGGATCGAGTCCCGAATCGGGCTCTCTGCTCGGCAGGGAGCCTGCTTCCCTCTCTCTCTCTGCCTGCCTCTCCATCTACTTGA
>NC_081562.1:112389198-112418470 GCF_022355385.1 Mustela nigripes | reverse complement strand
TCAGGTCATGATCTCGGGGTCCTGGGATCGAGTCCCGAATCGGGCTCTCTGCTCGGCAGGGAGCCTGCTTCCCTCTCTCTCTCTGCCTGCCTCTCCATCTACTTGTGATTTCTCTCTGTCAAATAAATAAATAAAATCTTTAAAAAAAAAAAAAAGAAATAAGAATCTCAAAGGATAGACTCGACAGCCATTAAGGTACAGAAGAAATAATTAGTGTAGTGGAAGCTAAAACAACATAAATCACCCAATGGGAACAGGAGGGAGAGAAAGTAACCAGGGGGAAAAAATGAACAGAGCCTCGTGGGCCCTGAGTAATAACAAAAAATTCTAACATTCGTGTCGTCATGGCGGGGGGAATGCAGAGATGTTGGTCAAAGGCACAACTTCTGTTATAAGTTCTACGGACCTAACATTCAGCAGGGTAGTTAGAGTTAATAATAGTATATTGTAAAATTGGTATTTGCTTAAAGATTAGATCTTAAGTGTTCTCTTTCACACGCACACACAAATTGTTAACCATCTGGGGTGATGGGTGTATTAATTAACCTGATTGTGGGAATCATTTCATAATGAACATGTTTGCCAAATCATTGTGTTGGTACACTTTAAATACATAGAGTTTATCTATCAACTGCATCTCAGTCAAGCTGCGGAAAAAGGAGGGAGTAAGAACACGAGAGAGGGGGGTATGGTCTGTGTCTAGATTGTGGTGAAGTATTCCTGAACACACACGTGAAAAAAAAATCACAGACACAAATCAGCATAAATCTGGGAAAATCTGAATAAGATCAGTGGATTGCATCAATGTCAAAACCCTGGTTTTTGTGATTCTGTGCTATTGTTTTTCAGGATGGTACCATGAGGGGATACTGAGTAAAGATTACATGGGATATTCTGTATTATTTCTTACACCCTACTGTGTATCTATAATTATCTCAAAATAAAAAAGTGCTTGATAAAATAAGAAACCAGAAAATTGGTTCCAGCTCCATATGTTCCCACTCTCTTTTTTTTTTTTTTAAATTTCTTTTCAGTGTAACAGTATTCATTGTTTTTGCACCACACCCAGTGCTCCATGCAATACGTGCCCTCCGTAATACTCATCACTTGGCTCCCCAATCTCCCACGCCCCCCCACCCTTTCAAAACCCTCAGGTTGATATCTCAATGTGGTTTTAATTTGAATCTCCCTGAGGGCTAGTGATGATGAACATTTTTTCATGTGTCTGATAGCCATTTGTCTGTCTTCATTGGAGAAGTGTCTGTTCATATCTTCTGCCCATTTTTTGATATGATTGTCTGTTTTGTGTGTGTTGAGTTTGAGGAGTTCATTATAGATCCTGGATATCAACCTTTTGTCTGTACTGTCATTTGCAAATATCTTCTCCCATTCCGTGGGTTGCCTCTTTGTTTTTGTGACTGTTTCCTTTGCTGTGCAGAAGCTTTTGATTTTGATGAAGTCCCAAAAGTTTATTTTCGCTTTTGTTTCCTTTGCCTTTGGAGACATATCTTGAAAGAAGTTGCTGTGGCTGATATCGAAGAGATTACTGCCTATGTTCTCCTCTAGGATTCTGATGGATTCCTGTCTCACGCTGAGGTCTTTTATCCATTTTGAGTTTATCTTTGTGTACAGTGTAAGAAAATGGTCGAGTTTCGTTCTTCTACATATAGCTGTCCAGTTTTCCTAGCACCATTTATTGAAGAGGCTGTCTTTTTTCCACTGTATATTTTTTTCTGTTTTGTTCAAGATTATGTGACCATAGAGTTGAGGGTCCATATATGGGCTCTCTACTCTGATCCACTGGTCTATGTGTCTGTTTTTATGCCAGTACCATGCTGTCTTGGTGATCACAGCTTTGTAATAAAGCTTGAAATCAGGTAACGCGATGCCCCCAGTTTTATTTTTGTTTTTTAACATTTCCTTAGCGATTTGGGGTCTCTTCTGATTCCATACACATTTTTGGATTATTTGCTCCAGCTCTTTGAAGAATACCGGTAGAATTTTGATCGGAACGGCATTAAAAGTATAAATTGCTCTAGGCAGTATAGACATTTTAACAATGTTTATTCTTCCGATCCAAGAGCATGGAATGGTCTTCCATCTTTTTGTGATATCACCTTACACCAGTTAGAATGGCCAAAATTAACAAGACAGGAAACAACATGTGTTGGAGAGGAATGCACTGTTGGTGGGAATGCAAGTTGGTGCAGCCTCTTTGGAGAACAGTGTGGAGATTCCTCAAGAAATTAAAAATAGAGCTTCCCTATGACCCTGCCATTGCACTGCTGGGTATTTACCCCCAAAATACAGATGTAGTGAAAAGAAGGGTCATCTGTACCCCAATGTTTATAGCAGCAATGGCCACAGTCGCCAAACTGTGCAAAGATCCAAGATGCCCTTCAACGGACGAATGGATAAGGAAGCTGTGGTCCATATACGCTATGGAGTATGATGCCTCCATCAGAAAGGACGAATACCCAACTTTTGTAGCAACATGGACGGGACTGGAAGAGATTACGCTGAGTGAAATAAGTCAAGCAGAGAGAGTCAATTATCATATGGTTTCACTTATTTGTGGAGCATAACAAATAGCATGGAGGACATGAGGAGTTAGAGAGGAGAAGGGAGTTGAGGGAAATTGGAAGGGGAGGTGAACCATGAGAGACTATGGACTCTGAAAAACAGTCTGAGGGGTTTGTAGTGGCCGGGGTGGGGTGGGAGGTTGGGGTACCAGGTGGTGGGTATTATAGAGGGCACGGATTGCATGGAGCACTGGGTGTGGTGAAAAAATAATGAATACTGTTATGCTGGAAAAAAAAAACCCCTCAGGTTATTTTTCAGAGTCCATAGTCTTTCATGGTTCACCTCCCCTTCCATTTCCCCCAACTCCCTTCTCCTCTCTAACTCCCCATGTCCTCCATGCTATTTGTTATGCTCCACAAATAAGTGAAACCATATGATAATTGACTCTCTCTGCTTGACTTATTTCACTCAGCATAATCTCTTCCAGTCCCGTCCATGTTGCTACAAAAGTTGGGTATTCACCCTTTCTGATGGAGGCATCATACTCCATAGTGTATATGGACCACATCTTCCTTATCCATTCGTCCGTTGAAGGGCATCTTGGTTCTTTCCACAGTTTGGCGACCGTGGCCATTGCTGCTATAAACATTGGGGTACAGATGGCCCGTTTCACTACATCTGTATCATTGGGGTAAATACCCAGTAGTGCAATTGCAAGGTCATAGGAAAGCTCTATTTTTAATTTCTTGAGGAATCTCCACACATATGTTCCCTCTCCTTTTGGAATCTTTCCTACCCACAGTCAAAAGAATTTGGGTGAGGCTCTAGCCACAGGCCCTGCTACCAGTGCTTGAGTAATCCCAAGAACAGTCCCGTCAGAGCACAACCCGGAGGAAGTGGAATTAAAAACAAGTGATTTGGCCCAGCCAGTGAACCCAGAGGCTTGATACACACCCACTTCTCTGACCTTGAATGATGGGGATTTCAAGCAAGTTCTAGGACTTGGCATTGCTAGTTACCAAGTGGTGGGATAATTCAGAATTTGGGGTGAGGAGTTCGAAGTCCAAATGAACCCCAGGGGAAGAACAATCCTTTCTGGAAATTGTTAAATTCAAATTTTAGCCGCCCCCCCATTCAAATGATTAACCATAAATAATTTTCTTTAGCAACACCCCCTCTCCAACTTGAGAATGGGGGTGGGGGGCCTCTTTTTTCCTAACCTTTGATATCTAAAGGCTCAATTGCTATCAATTCATAGACACATTTTAAGGACTTTGAAATATAATCCCAACTTACCACCAGGAGATCTTTATAAATTTAGAGTTCTTGTAGAAGTTACTGAACGTGTAATTTTTCAAAAAGCTTCACATATATCAGAGAGTCCAAATTTCAAAAATGGTATAATTGGCAAAAGGGATTGAGAAATGAGTGCCATGATTTATTAAGAGGTTCCAAAGATGTGCCTTCTCCGTTTGCATCAATGCCTTGTGAGGAACTCCCACCCCCAGCTGCTTGCCATAAAGACCATGTTTCAAATGAAACTTAGTTTAGAATCAGAATTTCAAATTTCTATACCACAAAGTATTGAATCAAGATCGAATATATACACACATAGACCAATTGTTGCTTTGAAAAGAATTTGTTAGTAATGACAATAAATTCGTGAGAATAGGGTTTGGATCATGATTAAAGTACTTATTTTTCCATTTTTTATTCATCTCTGGCTCAGTTTAAATTATTTTTTCTATTTTGAGGTGTATTTTAGAATGTACACAACGGATTAGTAAAGAGTGCATTTATGTAATACATAAAAAATATATATGTATTGGGGCTCAAGTTCAAACACTGTTGGTAATCATAGAAGTTCCCTCAAAAAAGACGGACCCCGCTGTTCAGAGACCCCAAGCTGCCCTTGTGTGCGCGAGGTGGGGAAGCAATGGTGGCCTTTTTCACGAGCGCTGTCCCCCGCACGGAGACAGAGGCCCCGGCCGCCGTCCGAGCCGGCGTCCATCTCCCGTGGTCCAGGCGGGACGGGGCCACTCCAGACCGGAGCAGGCGTCACCCCCGCGGGCGCCGCGCGTCCGGACCAGGTCGGGGGCGGGCCCCAGGGGAGAGGTCGCATCTCGGGAGCAGGGAAAGCAAACAGCGCCCGGCTGCTTGGCCCCTCGGGGGGCCTTCCGGGCCCGTGGCCCCCGATGTCGGTCCAGGCTCGGGAACGAAGCCCAGCCGCCTCCCCGGGGCGGGCCCCTGCGCTCCCGCTGGTCCACCGAGAGGAGGCCGCCCGGGCGCCAGTGTCCCCAGCCCAGGCGCTCCGTTCCCGGCCTGCAGCCCGGCTCCCCCGTCCCCCACCCCCGGACGACCCCGGGTACAGCCCCCAGTCCACAGGCGGAGCAGCGGCGCCCTCTGCCGGCAGAGCCGCGAATGCGCCAGCGCCCTGCGCGGACCCGCTTTGCCCGGCTCCCACGGCCCGGCCCGGGGTCCCAGCTGCGGTTCTCTGCGGCGGTGTGGCCTATCGTGCACAGGCCGCGCCCTCGTGCTGTGCGCAGGGCGACAGAGCCCGGGGCCGCCCGCGCAGGCCCAAGCAGGCGCAGTGCCCATCGCGTGCAGCTGTCCCCGACCCCAGCTCTGCAGGGCCAAGCGTTTCTTCCCCTCACGGTACCTGCCGTGGTGTTGCTAGTCCAGGTGGTCCTAGTAAGAAACCACTCACAAATGTGTAATCCTTCCTTTTTTTCCTGCGGAACACAGTGATGGAACTTACAGTACCGTGCGGTCCCTCAAGGCTTACCTGTGAACTGACGTTTGCCAGCACGCGAGTTTAGCATGTAGGGGTGAGAACACCGCCCCCACCCACCCCAGCAAGCAGTGCCTTAGTAAGGCTGGACTTACTGCGAGAAGGATTCATTGTAAGATGTGGAATTCATTTACACTAGGCAGGAAGCTCGGATGATCTGTTAAAACTGTCAAAATACTAAGTGGACAGTTGCATGACCTGTACATCTAGTGTATACATGCACGCCTTCTTAAAAAGTTACAAATACAGTTTTGTGAAGTTTATGTCCATTTACTAGATGTGTATTACAAGTATTACAGATATTTTTTTAAGCTTTGGTGGGGAGTGCCTTCGCAGTGTGGGAGGGGCAGAGGGAACAGGAGAAGCGACAATTGCTGAGCCCGCAGCCCCATTGGGGCTCAATCTCCCCATCCTGAGATCATCACCTGGGCTGAGACCAGGAGTCCCATGCTCCGCGGACGGAACCACCTAGGCGCCCCTGGTACATATTCTGTGTAATTTATCTACGTATGTCGTGGGCATGGGCAGAGCTGAGGGCCCACCAGAAAGATGATTCTTCTCAGATGTTGTTATTGCCGCTCTCTGTAACTGAGCTCTTTCTTCTCCATTTTCTTTGCAGTCTGAATCTGGTAGAATTACTTCGTTAAATAGAAAAATTCTGTAAATACTAATAAAAAGCCCTATTAGCCTTACACTTAATGGAAAGAGGGAAAACATCTGGGAATTCATGCAAGAAAATGATCCTTTTAAATCTAACATCATTTACAGCAGCTCAAAATACAAAATGGCCCCACGCTTGGTGCCCAAGTGCCACCCAGTGAGACAAGTCAAAGTCACACACTGCCCTGAATGAGCCTGTGTAGACATGAGCCCTCATGCCCTTTTTTTTTTTTTTAAAGATTTTATTTATTTGACAGACAGAGATCACAATTAGGCAGAGAGAGAAGAAGGGAAGCAGGCTCCCCCAAGAGCAGAGAGCCTGATGCGGGGCTCGATCCCAGGACCCTGGGATCATGACCTGAGCCGAAGGCAGAGGCTTAACCCACTGAGCCACCAAGGCGCCCCCCCTCATGCCCTCTCGACAGATCCCCAGGACCAGGTGGACCCTGCCTGCCTGACGGGAATGGCCCACATGTCCTCTCTAAGCTGGGGTTTCCACGGGTTTACCTGAAGAAGAAAAAAAGCCTCTCTGTTGAACTGAGGCATCTCCCACTTTCAGCCAGGTGTTCCCTGGTTGTGTGAAGGTGAATTCTGGGGGACTGGCAAGGACAGAGGTGCACAGGCGACGCGGGGCCGGCCCAGGGTTGGTGAGGGGGCTCACCACGCAATGATCTCAACTCTTGTATTTGAGTATTTCCACCACACAATCTTTTGTTCGAGAGTACAGGCCACTTGGCTTGTCTCGTAAAAACCCCATCACACTGTGCTCAAAGGATTCTGAGGACGGAGGTTCTAGAGAGTAATCATCGCCCCCGTGGTGTTTGTCTCTGTCACGGAGACCAGCTGAACCGTGTGAATTTCTCAGGGAGCTCAGCTTCTGTTCCAGGCGGGAATCCACCGAATCAAACCCCGTCCCTCCCCTCCCTGGCCGCCCAGTGCCGAGGCCGGCCGGGTGGGAGCTGGGGGGCGTCCGTCCAGGCAGAGGAGGAGGAAGGGGGAAGCCAGGCTCAGTAGTCTATGTTGAAAGGATAGTCCTTGTGGTTCACAGCTCTGAGAAACAGGAAACAAATAAAAAATAGAGATGTATACTCTTTCTAAGAGAAACATTCTAAAAGCGACATTCGTGTACTTTCAAGCTCCCCGATGTGTTAAATCAGTCTTTGGATTCACTCGGTGGCCTAGCCTCAAACAGGAGAGACTTGTGAGAAGGCTTCGCTAACCTCACACGTATACAATCAACACCTCCTCAGGGACCAAGCCCTCCGTCTGCCTATGAGAGCCTCTGTCACGAGAGCCAGTAAAGGAGCCGCACTTACATGGGTAGCCGGCACATTCGGAAGTTCCTGTCCAGGCCAAAGATGTCGTTCATATCCTGTTCTGATAGTTCAAAGTCAAACACCTGCAGCCCAAACAGACATTCACAGCAAATTCAGTTTGGTGAACATTTCGCTGTGCACGCGTTACCTGCAAGGCGCTGGGCCAGGCCGGCGGCCTGGGGCTGCGTGGGAGCCCCTGGGACGACCAGCCGGGAGCTGTGTCCACCCAGCGGGGGTCAGGGACACCCGGGATCGTTAAGAGGCACAGCAAAGCATCTTTCCCTCACTGCTCAAAAAAACTAAAAAACGAAAAACCCAAACCCAAATCCATTGTGCCGCACACCCTACCACCTGGGAGAGCGCTGGGGCCCCGGGACCATTAAGTCTAACAGTAGCCGTAACGCAGCGTGATTTTTGTGCCCGTTCCTTCTCAAGCAGAATTCTAAGCTGCCCCCCGGCACCTTGCCTGCCCTTTTGCTCTTAACACACTTGAGGACTATGATCCACTCCTAAAATGGGAGCTTTTCTCCCGGGAGAGCCAACCCTGGTCGCTGCTGAGGAGCTGGGAGAGAAGGTACAGTGCCTGAGGCCCCCCCACGCCCCCGCAGTCCAGGAGAAACCAGCAACTCGGAGTCCACAGCAGTGCTGACTAGAGGGCGGGCCAGGGCCCAGGGGGGAGGCTGGGTTCAGTTTTGGAGGGCTCAAGGCAGCCCGGGGACAGCGGTCCCAAGCGTTGGGGAGCAGGTGCCTGGCTAGGCAGGCAGCCCAGGGCGCCTCTGGGTGACACCTCTGGGCGCCTCTGGGCGACACCTTGGGTGTTCATCCTCTCTCTGTCCCCCATTTTGGCCAGCTGCCAGGCTCCTAGGCCGACGCGGTCACCCTCTTGGATTCCGTGTCCCGGCTGCAGCTTCATCCGGTCTTCTGTTGTGTCAAGGCCACAGGGCACCTGTTTGTTGCGGGGGTCAGACTCCCAGCTAACTAAGCGATGATCCCCAACCCTCCGAGTAAAAGAAGAAATGCACTTTCCTGGATATTCTCAAGAATCCGCTTTGGGTTGACTGATTTGGGGATCACGATCACATTCCTCTGGATCTGAAATCGGAGCAAAATCTACGGGAAAAAGGTCCAACATCAGCCAAAGGGCAATCCCCCGGCAGTCAGCCATTTCCCGCACAGTTTATATCATATGGTACTATGACGTCCCAAAGTCAGGGGCAGCTGGAGCTTTTATTACAAGGTCGTCTTCTCCAGAGTCCTCCAGGAACCAAACCGGTGTTTTCTGGACGGTTCCTCCAATGTGTGTGTGCCCATGGAGAATTCCGTGAATGAAAGAGAATTCACTGAGGCGCCCAACCCTTAGACGTGCAACATGAGAGCACAGAACATGGAGGCAAAGCCCCTCCCCGAGGAACCGAGGGAGCTCGGGCAGCGGGGCCAGCGTGAGTGAGCCCTTCCTCCACCCAGAGCCTGGCTCCCCGAGGAAGCGGGAGCAGCACCCCCAGCCCCGGCAGCCCCCTCCTACCTGGGCCGGAGACTTGTTGTACTTCTGGGCCACCCTCTGAATCACGGGGTCATTCATCAGGTCCATCCCCTCACTAGAGAGAGCAGGACCGGGAAGGGGGTTAGGGGGTCAAACGTGTGTGCTGCTTGCTTCAAAACACACACCGCTTCCTCCAGGATTTGCTTTCGTCTCGTCACGATTCCTGATCACTGCGGGGACGAGCTCATCCCGCAAACCCCGCCGTCTAGCCACAGCCACGGCTAACGCTCCCGTGGAGACAGCTGGATGCGCTGCTTTGATGTACATTTGGTGTTTTCTCGAGAACAAGGTGACAACGTCTGCCCACGCTCTAGTGTGTGTCCCTCTGACACTGCCAGGCCTGACCTAGCACCCGCAGCTCTGTTCCTAAGTCATTGGTGTTGGTGATGGTAATTTCAGAAAAGTCCAGATCAAATACCAGAACAAGCCTGAGACTGGGAACAGGTGCAAGCCCCAATGCCAAGAAAGGCGCCAGGCCTCCGCGTGGTCCCGCAGGCACAGGCCCTCCCCACTCTGGAGAGACGTCTCTGCAAGACCACTCTTTACGCAGCTCCTAGATTCCGAGCACGGCTCTAGAAACAGCGCTCAGAGTCTCCTGAAGGAACTAAACGGCTGGTTACATCTGCGGCAGGCCCAGCACTCGGCTGGTTCCCCTTCCTGGGTGGCTTCCAGCACCCACTGTGCCCACCCCCCCAACCCTGCGCTCAACTGCACAACCAGACCGGACCTTCCAGCAACTCCCTTGCTGCTACCAAGTTCCAACACCTGTGCCTGCTTCCCCTGTGATTACACAGGTAATCACAAATACTTCCAGCCTTCCCAGGGCACCTGCTCTGTCCCAGGCACTAAGCCAGGGGCTGGCAGGAAGTCACAAATCACACACTGTCCCTGCACTGAAGCAGCTCTGACAAGTGGGAAAAGGAATTGATGTCAGGACAGTATGAGGAGGGCGATGGACAAAACCTGACTACCAGGAGTCTGGAGAGCTTCCTGGAGGAGGCGACGCTGTCAAACCATATATTAGAAATCAGAGTTAGCCAAATTAAAAAAAAAGAGAAAAAAAAGGATAAAAGCAAGATCTCTAGGTAAAGAGAACAGTGCGTTCAGAGGCACAGAGACTGGAAAGAACGCGCTCCATTCCGGGAGACCCGCGTAGTTTCCAGGGGTCGGTGCGCACACTGCCTGCAGGAAGAAATGAGGCCAGAAATGGGCAGCAGCCAGACCAGCTGGGACTCGTAGGCCATCGCAAGAACTGAAGAGTTTTTAAGCAAGAAAGTGGCCTGATCATTTTGAGACTCCCTTTGGCTACATGTGTGGTGTAGACAATGAACCGGAACCGGTCAAACATGGCCGGAGTGAAAAGGCTACAGAATTTCAGGGACTCCCCCTTAGCCAAGGCAGCGATGGCGAGAACCAGAGACCAAGAGACAGAGCCTGGGATCGCCGGCAGAATGACCCGAGGACGTTGCTGAGACTGGGAAGGCCGGATTTTCAGGTGTCTGGTCCGAGGGCTGCCGGAGTCGGGGCTCGTCTGGGGCGGGATGGGAGGAGTCTCTGTTCTGCGGAGACGGGGATGTCTGTGAACCAGCCCAACGAAGAGGCTGAGCTAGGCGGGCTCTGAAGAGGCTGCCCCAGCCGCTTCTGTCCCCCAAAGGGACTCTTCTCTGGCTCCTGGCACCAGCAACCTCCCCGGCACCACCCCCGCAGGTCTGTGTGCACCCTGCCCACACCCTGCTTCCCAAGACCCTCCGCTAACCACCCACGTTCGGTCAGATGGTGCATCTCCTGCAGCTCCTGCTAGAGCCTAGACTCACCGCCAACGACGCAGTCCTACCTGGAACCGCCGAGGGGCCGGTACGCAGTCACGGACACGTCTCTGGACTGGCAGAAACGGATCAGGTCCTTCTGGGTCAGATACGGGTGGCACTCAATCTACGAAGAGAGTCGCAGCTTACCAAGAAAATTCAGAGCAACAGCACCTCAGGAACCAGGCCACGCATGCCTGTCTTGGCTGTCACTGAGGAGCTGCGTGACCCATCCTGAGGCTCAAGCGTCTACCACTGTGAAGTGACAAGCCCTTGCGAACAGGCAGAAGGGACACCTGCATTCCCTGGACGCTCAGATGGCCCCTGCTCGGCGAGGCCCGCTCTGTCTTCTACTCTCCACTCCAGCCCGCATCGCGGACATCTTTGATGATCTTTGATGTTGTCCTCATTCGCCACGTGATGCAGGCTCCAGACGGCGCGGGTTTGGTCAGACTGTGCTGTGTGTGCGGACATCTGCCAACACCCAGCATGAGCTAGCGGAGTGCGCTCGTCAACACTTGTGAGGACAGCGAGCGGGGCTGGAGAGTCACGGGGCAAACACAGGCTCCTGGGGACGCCAGCGGGCGCTGGAAGAACCTGAAGGGCAGGATTCCCGTCTCCACATCCTCTGAATTCTCACGTAAGATCCCAGGTCCTCAGTGGGTTGGCAACAGATGCTTGTTTAGGGAGAATGAAGAGCTACCACAGTGCCTTGTGGGCTCTCTGAAAACCCTTCTGAACCCACGTTCCTGGGGGGCTCAGAACCCTAATTAGGGGACATACTCTCCAGCCCCTCTGCACCCCACAGATGAGGCACCAGCCCTTCCCGGGATTTAAAGTGCCACTGCGAACCCTCCTGGGACAGGGGCTATGACGCACTTGGACAGATCTAGTCTTGTGAGGTTGTAAAGTAGCAACACTGAGTGGTCCTTGCGAGGGGGCAGTGGCTAGAAGAGCTTCCAGAAGGCAGCGGCTGTTCTATTCCCTGCCCTAGGTGCGACCACCTGAGCTCGCTCATCTGGGGAGACTCACGGAGCATCGCCCTTTCCAGTCTCCCTGTAATGCTTTAGCTAGGAAGGGTTTTTTTTAAAAAATAAAAAATGGAATGTGATGCTCTATTTTCATGTCCCCAAACCAGAAACTACCCAAGGGGTCCTCAGTGCTAGAATGAGTGAGCACCCATTACTGACAGAACGGACCAGCACACAGAGAGCAGAACGAGGGACAGTCACACTGGGCATGGAGGCATCCAACAGACACGGGGCTGAAGGAAGCCAGACACAAACAAGCACATAACGCGTCACGTTATCTGCACGTTGAAAGCTGCCCTCTGCTTTAGTAATCGCACGGCGGCCGCCCTCTGCGGGGGCTGGTCCACACAGAAGAGCTTTCCGAGGAGGCCCACATGGCTGTGAGCAGGACCCCTCAGCGCCTCTGCGCAGGGAAAACCCAGCCCAGCCCTCACCCTGCCGTCCGAGGGCACCGCCGTCCGCACAAGCCTCTGGGGCAGCTCTCCTGCCTTGGCCCCAGCTGCTTGCCTGCCTGCTCCCCGAGTCGCCCGTCTGCAGCCACCAGAGACAAATGCCCACGGTGTGCCCCCCCATTCCATCTCCAGTCCAGCCACATGAAGTGACCTGAAAAGCCATCTCCGCCTGTGAAAGCCTCACCTGGTTAGTCACTGGCCTGAATCTCAAGCTGGGTTTGTTCAAAAGTCTCTCCAGCTGCTCATGGTTGAAGTTGGACACCCCGATGGCTTTCACCAGCCCCATGACCACCAGGTCCTCCATGGCCTAAGAGAACAGAGAGTCGTTCTGCGCCCGAGAACCCACGGCCTCACTCCTCTGCAGGCCGCGTGAGCCCGCCTGATGCCCCACAGGCCTTCTGCGCGCAGGGCCCGTGCTGCTTCCATGCCCCCGGCTGGGGGAGCTTGGGCACGTTTATAGGGCCGCACTAAACTCAATGTTGTCACTGCAAAGTAGGGACAAGCCTGTCCGTGCCACAGGATTATTTTAAAGATTCCACCAAACAACACATGCAAGCATTTAGCTCGGGGCTGGAAAGCGGTAAGCCGTGCCACGTGGCAGCTGTTACGGCTCCTCTCACTCTCCCTACCCGTCGGTAAGGTCTGGGGCAGGGACGTCTGTTGCTGTCCACTCACCCCTTCGACTCCGATTAGATGCTTCCTGAGCACAGGAAGGGGCCGGCAGCTCCAGGAGGAGCGTGGCCCGGGGCAGCCACACCATCAGCAGGAGTACGATGCGGCCACGGGCAAGCACAACAGCTATGGCCCCTGCGGCACCATCCAGAACCCGCTGGTGCTGCCCGGACAGCCCAGAGTTTAACCCACGCTTTCTGGAGAAGCAGTGCCGCGGGGCAGAAAGGGCTGGGGCCCCCGGACCCTGGCTCTCCCAGGCCGCGGCCCTGGGCTAATCTGCTAAGCCAGCCCCCATTTAAGAGGAAGGGGGAGGGCGTGGCCTGGCTGGTGTGCGTTCCCCCCCTCGTTCTGCCTGGTACTTGTAGGCTCCCATGCCTGTCCCTGAGCTCAGTGTGACCTCACCTGCTTCCCATGCCTCACCCCTGCCCTCCTCTGCCCACATGGGTGTGCACAGCGGGGGGCAGCGGGAACCCTGCCTCCCTTCCACACGGGCACCCCTCCCGACTCCCGTGCTTGGGGCTTTGCTCAAGGCCTCTTCCTTCCTTCCTGTCCGGACTCCAGCCGCGGGCTGAGCTCGTGGCCCACCCTCCAGCTCCTCCCAGCGCCCCAAACCTCGCCGTGCTGCCAGACATCGCTCCGACGAAGCTCACGGACAAGCCCTTGGCAGCTACTGGACACGAGTGGTGGTCACCACTGCAGGAGGGAGACACAGATTCTACCTTTTCTTTTTATTCTCTTCTGAATTTCTGTGATGACCACCTGCTGTTTCTAATAAGCAACCAAGCAGACACTGAGACTCACAGGGAGGTCTGCCCTGGTTATCCCCGTGTGTGTTCCTGGTGAACACAGCCAGCTCGCAAGGGCCCAGCACCCTGCCCAGAGGCCCACCAGCCTGTGGCTCACCTCCCACGTGTCCAGGAAGTCGGTGTCACTGGGTATCACCATGCCGCTGGGGTCCAAAGGCATGTCTTCCACCCCGGGCTGTGAGGCAGAGGAGGGAGCTGACGATGGCCCGCAGGGGCCTCGAGCCCAGGCCTCTGCTGAGCTGGGGCCCTCACTCCCCGCTTTCCCCCGGCGGGCATGAGCAGGAAGGAAGGTGCTGCTAGTGTCTTTCGTACCTTGAAACCCATGGGCCAGTGTATGAGGTAGAGGTCCAGGTAATCCAGCTTCAAGGCCCTCAGACTCTTGGTGCATGCTGCTTTCACCAGGGACTTCTCATGGCTGGTGCACCAGAGCTGCCGAGGGGAGGAGGGAAGCCAGGGTTAACACAACGTCTGCCCCTTGTCCCACAATCCAGTCTCAGGGAGACAGATGACATCCAAGCCCTATGGCTATAAATGCAACATGGCTGTGACATTAGCCTCCGATGGTTCTGGGGCTCCCTCGGGGAGGGATCCCCAAAACTGGGCTCTGCAGCCTGAGCCCTACTAAAGGGACATCGGCAGCCCCATGAACTATATGGTGGGGGGCTGCCAGTTATCCGGACCCACCGGGATAAAGCCAACCAAACTCAATGCGTGTGGACAGAAAGGAGAGGAGGAAAACTCAGAAGAAAGTCTACATTGCATTTCCCACTTCAGTCTGTGCCATGTTGAAGGTCCCCGGGGACGAAGGCGTCATACTCCTGCAGTAAAGCTGGTGGGTGAGTGAACGCCACCGACCTGTGGGGACCTGGACACGCCCCTCCCGCCACCCCCACCCGTAAGCATGAAATCCGTGACTGGTGCTTCCTCTTGAGATTCCTGTCTTGCTGTTTAGTATTAACTGTGACGGGAGCCACTCGAAGGCTCCGACGCAGCAAGAGAAAACACAAGAAGTAGTACAAGAGTGAGAACAGAAACACAGAAAAACATACCGTCAACACAGCGTACTGACAGAAAAGAAGAAAAACAAAAAACCCTAAAAATAGGTTGTCAGCAACAGGACTCTCTAGATGGTGAGTATACAGTGATTTTTTAACATATCTATATCTATTTCTGTGACTTTCCCAAACGTCAGGAGTAACGAGCACACCTGCCCTGCGGCTGTGATGCACTCAGGCGCGAATGTCCCCTGACTTCGGGGCTGGCCTGGGCAGACCAGGCACCCCTCCCTTCCTGGAGTGGCAGGGGAGACTCTGCCCCTCTGCCAGGTGCAGGCCCGGCCCATCCCTCCCCTCCCTTTGCTCCAGCTTTAGAAACACCGATGAATTACAGAAACCATCGGAGAGTGAAACCGAAGAGCAAATCTGCCACAGAAACAGAGGTGACTTGTGCAATTATGGACATCGGACCTGGAAACTGCTCCGGCGATGATCAAATCTGAGTCCTGCTTTACACACAACGACGCTGTGACCCTGTGCCATCGGGTGACTGACCCAGTCTCTCGGTGCTCGTGAGAGACCGCTGGAATGAGGGCCTGTGGCTACTGACCTCCCGGTCTTAAGGTTCGGCCTCAAAGTCAAGAGCAAAGGGGTCCTGAACTCTGCCGAGTGGGCCCTCCTTCACCAGGCCCGCGCGCCTCTTTCCCGCCTCCAGCCTCCAGCGTCTCTCCCTGTCCAAGTCTGGCCCGCCCTCCGCTCCCTCCCACCCTGCCCTCCAGGTCCCCTGTCTTCTGCCTTCTGCTCACACACACACTCCTTTCAGTAGCTGCAACTGCCTGGGTGGGACACGAGTCTCTCCGCGGCGGAAGATAAGCTCCCTACTTAAAATCCTTCAGCGGCGCTCCTTGTGCACGGGAAAAAGAATAAGGCCCTTAAAAGGCAGCCAGGCCTCTGTGGTCTGGCCTGTCCCCTGCTCCAGCCTTGTTTCTCAGCACTCCTCTGCCTACCATTCTCCGATCCAGGAACTCCAAGCTTCTTCTAGGTCCGTGTACCCAAGGCGCTGTCCCACGCCTGTGCCTCTGCGCAAGCTGTCCCCTCCGCTTGTCACCCTGCCCCAGGCATCTTCACCTGCACCACCAGCATGTGTACGAAGCTGAGGAAGTCTAGGCAGGTCTGGTTCCAGGACGAACTGAGCTGCCAGCTGCTAGGAGACCAAGAACCCTCCCCACACGGGGTCAGCTGTCTTGCTAAGGGAGCCCCTGGGGGTCGCCCTGCTGGCGCCGCGTGTGAAGTCCTACCTTACTGACGATGAACAGGTCCTCCCGCTTCACCACACCCTCCTTGATCTTGCACTGGATCCCGGCTCCAATCTCACTCTCGTTGTGGTATAAGTAGGCGCAGTCGAAGTGCCGATATCCGGCGTCGATGGCCAATTTCACTGCCTCTGTCACTTCCCCTGGAGCCGCCTGCAGAGTGAACACGATAGAAGCAATCCACCCGCGCTCAGGACATCCCAGCGTTTCACTCTAAAATGAAGACTCACACAGCGCATAAGTGAGGAAGGAGGTCACGGTGTCAGTGAGCACCAAAATGAGGGACACTGTCAGAGTCAGAAAGGACTTACACACAATCTGAGTTGCCATTCCTTGACTTATCTGGGGAAAAGTCTATGGGTACTTTTAGTGCCTGCAAATAACGGGGCCGGACGCTGAGCCTCCTGAATGAACAGAGTAATAAAGAAATGGAGGAGGAATCCTAGTAGCAACTGAGAGAGAAGCAGGTTAGACTCAACCTCTACCCGACAAGACCAGAAGTCCAAGGGCAAAAGTGAACAGGAGCGAACTCACACGGAGAGACTCCACCACCGGTGAACCATCTCCCCAAACCCACAGGAACGGTGCGGATTCCATCAAGAATGTGGAAGCTCAGAAAATGCTCACTGTGAACGGGGCTGCTCAAGCAAGCGAAGGGGCAGGAACAGGATGAAGCCCGGGAGGGCTCACAACACAGCGCACTGAGCCTTCCCAAAGGGCTTCGTGGCTCACAAAGCACCTGCTCAAAGCACCCTGTGCTTTGTTGTGACGGTCCTTGCTTGACGAGCAGCACACTTGGAGGGGCCAAAAGCCAATGAAGAATCCATCTCAAGTCAGGAAACAAACCGCCAAGAAATTAGAAGGGAAGAGAAAATGTGAAAACAAGAGCAAACATCCAATAAAGACAGGACAGAGATCAACAAAGCCAGAGGCTAGTTCTTCGAAAGACCTTAATAAGGTGGAAAAGCTTCTGATGAGACTGATGGGACCAAGGTTTTTTTTTTTTTACATGATCTGAATGAAAAACAGTCCTACGGATTAAACACAGACCCCAAATCTCAGAAAATATTATCAATAACCATAAGCTGACAATTTGGAAAGATGAAAAGAATGGGAAAAATCCTTGGAAAAACTTACTTGAGAAGAAGTAAAAGCTGACTTGTCCTATAAGTATTTTTTAAATGAAGCAATTAGCTAAACAGACACAAAACCGTTCTACAAAAGTTTCAAGGACAAAATCGTCCCAATTTAACACAGAATCTTACACAGAAGGGAAAAATAAGGAATACTCTCAATTCATCCTACTAAACCAGCATATCCCTGGAATCAAAAGCAGACAAAAATATTAAAAAACAGTTACACACTCGTGTCGTTCATGAATAACCGTTGCAGAAATCCTAAGTAAAATAACAGCAAATCGGACGCAACAATATATTCTGGAGAAAGATCGTCCCACATGCAACTGAGTCTATGTGAGAAAGCAAGGACGGCTCGGTGTTCGGAAATCCATGATAATTCACATCAACAGATTAGAAAAATAAATCCTGTCAATCAATGTTCTTTAAGCTTGAACACCCAGCTCTGATTTAAAGGCTCAGTAAACCAGGGGAAAAGGAAACTCTTTAACTTGGTAAAGAATACCCACATTTAAAACAACAACAGTAATACAAAAATCAAGAATAAAGCCACCCCCAAAAATCTAGAGGCAAACATCCTCCAACGTGTCCGTATCCGAGACACAACCTTCAAGATCAGGAACAAAACGGAAAAAGGAATTTGAGACTTAAAGCATCAGAACGGAGGCGGCGAAAGAAGCACTACGCGCAGGCGGTCTGGTCACGTATGGAGAGAACCCAAAGGGATCTACAGGCCCACGGCGAGAACAAGAGGGCGACTTGGCGACGTGCCAGGACAGGTGTTGAATGTGATTTTTTTTTTTTCCTTTTAACTAGGCTCCGCGCCCACCGCGGGGCTCCCAGCTCCGACCCGAGGTCAAGAGTCCGCCCCCACCCTCTCCCTCCCCGCCGGCTCCGCCCCCCGCGCACGCAAACCCGCGGGAAGGCGGTCCGAGGCCGCGCGCCGAGCCCCGGCGACCCGGAGAGGCGCGCTCCGGCCCGGAAGCACCTGCCGCAGGTTCTCCCGCGCCGTGGGCGCAGGGCTGGACCCCGGGGCCGTCAGGGGTCAGGGTACAGCCGGGCCCCGGCCGTCAGGGGTCAGGGTACAGCCGACCCCCGTCAGGGGTCAGGGTACAGCCGGGCCCCGGCACGCCCCCGAAAGGACGTGCGGGAAAGCGCCTCAGCGGCCCTCGGACGCGCGGGGTCGCCGGGCTCGCCCCGGTCCGCCCCCCGCTCCCCTGCGGCTCCCGCGTCCCGGCCCGCGGGGCCCGGTCCGCGCACAGGGCGGCCCACGGGGCCTCGCCGCGGCGCTGTCCCCGACCGCACTAGCCTTCGGGACGCGGGTCACCTGCCCCCACGGCGCCCGCGGGCCGGTGGCCGCCGTCCCCCCGCCGCGACCCCGGCCTGCCCTCCGCCCGGGCCGCCCTTCGCCGACCTCTGCGGGCGAGAGCTCGGGACGGGGTGGGCGGGCGGCAGGTGGCCCCGCGAGGCCCCTCCGCGGCTGGGGCGAGGCCCCGCCCGCCCCGGGGCACAGGCCCCCTCACCTGCCAGGTGCCCAGGCCGAGCGCCGGGATCCGCTCCATGCCCCGCACCGGACCGCGGCCGCGGGAACACGACCGGCGCGCGCCGCCGCGCTCGCAGCTCCGGCGCACTACCGGCGCGCGCGGTGGGCGGGGCCGGCGGGAGGCCGCTCTGATTGGCCGGCGGCGCCCCTCGGGCCAGGGGACACGCCCACCTCCCCGGGCTCCCGTGAGTCCGGCGTCCGGGAGAGGGTGTGCGCAAGCGCACGACTCCGCGCTCTCACGGCCGAGGGTCCCGGCCGCGCCGCGTCGGGAGGGGCAAGGAGCCCTGCTGGCGGGCCAGTGTTCCGAGGTTCGCGGGGCCCGCAGGGCTGGGCTGTCCCGGGGTCGGGCGGGAGAGGACGGGTCTGGGGCTCTGTGTCCGCGCTCTGGGCGCCTGGAGCCGGGGTACGCCCCTAGCACCCACCCCCATGGCGAGGGGGCTTCGTAATAGGGAGGGAAGGTCTTCCCCCTCAGCAACTTGATGTGCTTGGAGCAGGGGCCCGGGGGTCCCGCCGGCTCCTAGAAGACTGTCGGCCTCGGTTCCCCATGGATGACGCCCCTGCCTAAGTCCAGTAAATGCTTTCTACTGGCCGGGGTCCCTGGGAGCGGACAGCGACCTGGGAACGGAGGGCCTGGGCAGTGCAGAATGTGGCAGAGCGCTGGACTGCTTGCTCCTCCGGGGTCCAAGGACCGACCCTCCTTGCTGGAGCCTCAGGGGCAAGTGGGCGGAATCATTGCCGGGGCTGGGGTGAGGAGACTCCGTGAGTGAACTAGAAACGCCAGGACACTGGTCGGAAACTGGGGACATGGAGGATCCGAGGTCCTTCTCATCCCCCTTTAGAGCCCCCACGTCCTGGTCCTTTGTCCCCTGGGGCCTGGGAACCCCCTGCCTTCACGGCCCCCAAAGGCCTGTTTTAATTTCTGGTTTCCTGCGTGGGGCTGCAGGGCTGGCCCCCACCAGCTCACTGGCCAGCGGAGCAACAGGAGCAGGGAGGGGACACCCAGGGGTCATTCGGACCCAACAATGACCTTTCACTAATGAACTTCTCAGAAGCGGGAGGGCGCTCTAAGACCCTCTCATTGACTCATTTGGCCACTGTGCCCCGCAGTCATCCGGGTGACCCACATGAAAGGACCCACATGGCCCCTTGCCCACCAGGAGCTCCCTGTCCACAGTGGGAGATGGACCAAGACAAGAAAAGGAGCACATGCTATAGGGAGATAAGCAGGGTGCTGGAGGTCCAGCCAGGAGGTCCAGCCAGGAGGCCCTTGGTAGGCCTAAAAGGCCACGAGAGTGGCATTTATGCTGTGACCAGAAAGATGAGGAGCCAGCCCTGCACACGTCCGGGACGAGTGTGCTGGGGGAGAGCTCCCAGGCGGCTGGGACTCTGTTGGGGCAGGGTCCACCTCTGAGCTCATAAGCAAGTTATTGGGGAGATTCAGTTTGGACCAAGATTTCAGGTCTTTTAAGTCAGCTGATCTGATCTCAGCCCTCATTTGGTTCTTAGCAATAGGAACCAGAGAGACCCACACGGAGGGACAGAGGGAAGGAAGGAACACAGGAGAGAGCAAGCAGGACTGAAGTCACAACGTTTTGTCAATCATCTGTCAATCATCTTGGAAGTGCTATTATCACTCCTCAGTGTCCTACGAGAGCCGGGAGCCGTAAGGGAACGGCGGACTCATCTGTGGCCAGCCACGTATCCGGAAGATGTCACTAGTGGAAAGGCAGGCTGAAACTAGAAAGCAGTAAAGCATTCCTCAGAACCCAGTGCCAGAGAAAGGGTTAACCCGTCAAAGTCCCATCACTGCCTACCTTAGCCTAGCAGTACTGATCCTAGGAATTTATCCAAAAGAAGTTCGTGCATAGTTTTTCAAAGATCTGTTTAGAAGCAGACTCATTACAGTGTCCATAGGCTATTCCCTGGAGGGCCGTAGCCTGGCCCCTCCTGCTCCCTCCAGGCACAGACCCCCTCCCTCTCGGTGAACACAGCACATCTAGGGCAGCTCAGCTGGGCACAGGGATGACCATGGACATGCTCCATCCAGGGGAAGTTCCCAGGTGCAGCAGCAGGACCACTTGAGCTCGTGTGAACGCAGCAGGCTTTTGCAAGGTGTACAGAGGGGGCTCAGCAAAGCTGCTGGAAGGGCAGAGTGTCAGGCTGGGGGCTTTAGAATGGGAAAAAGTGCTCAAACCCCATCTACGTTTCCACCAGGAGTGGCCCCAACCCATGTACCCAATAAGCTTAGCTTCTACCTTGGCCTGTGGTCGGTGGAAAGGAAGGAGGAAGCTCTCCTTTCCCTCAAGGCAGGGTCAGGTGGAGTCGGCTTGGTCTGAGGCTGTGGGGTGAGGCCAGGGTCTGCAGTGTGTCTGCCCAGACGTGGGAGTCTGCTGAGCAGAGAACATCAGTCCTCAAGAGGGGACGTCAAAAGCACAAGTATAAAAAAATATATAAACTGGCTTCATAAAATTTAACATTTTGGATCAAAACATAGTATCAATAAAGAGAAAGACAATCTACTAAATGGTATAAAATACTTGCACATAGTATTTATAATAAGGGGCATTTGTGGATTAAACAACTCTTTCACCTCTATAATATAATAATATAAACATTCCACTTAACAAGTGGGGGAAGGATCTGTATATGACAAATCCCCTGAAGCAAATACACAGGGGTGGCTGGGTGGTGACGTTGGTTAAGACATCTGACTCTTGGTTTCAGCTTAGGTCTGATTGTGGAGTCATGAGGTCAAGCCCCACGTCAGGCTCCGAGCTCAGCAGGAGTCTGCTTGAAATTTTCTCTCTCCCTCTGCCTCCCCCCACCTCCTGCACTCGCTCTCAAATAAATCCTTAAAAAAATGGCCATATAAGGAAGGTATACACATATTACACATATTATAAACATAATTATTTTTTAGGGAAATGCAAATAAAAACCACAACAAGATACCTCTTCACATGCAAAAAGGACATCTATTATTAAAAAGACAGGTATTGAAGTTCTGGTGAGGACACGGAGAAATTGCTGATTGAAATATAAAATAGCAGTCCTTTGGAAAACAGGTAGTTCTCCAAAAAGGAAAACATAGAGTTACCATGAATCCAGCAACTGCACTCGAAGGTATGTACCCAAGAGAACCAAAAGCATGGCTTCGTGGATTTGTGGTAACTCTATGTTTTCCTTTTTGGAGAACTGCCCGTTTTCCAAAGGACTGCTATTGTGCTCTCCATCACTGTCTCTGTCTCTCTCTTTCAAATCAATAAATAAAATCTTAAAAAGCAAAAAGAGCAGCCACACAATATAAAACAGGCAAAGATATTAAAATACACTTCACGGAAAAGAAATATAAACAGCCTTACACACATGATGTATACTCAGTCATGACGAAATGACTAAATCCAAAAGATCACAAGGATCCCCGGAAGCTGTGTAGAAAGAGGAACTTTCTTCGTCGTTGATGGGAACCCCAGCTGCTCTCCCAGAGCGGCGGTCTGGCCGCATGTATCAAACTTACAGTTGTAGTCACGTTTTGATTGAACGGCCACAGCTCAGGCAATCTGTCCCATGGAAACGCTTCTACACCTGACCTTCCTCAACGGTTATGCCCTGCAATGTTCTTCACAGGAGCAAAAGACTGGAAACCACCTGGCTGCCTTCATCAGTGTCTGGTCAAATGAATGACGGCCATCCACGAGAGGAAACGCGGTGTGGGGAGCGCGGATCAGGTGAGGAAGAAAAAGTGAAGAGTGAAGCTTCTTTCTGATGATTTGTGAAGATGGCCAGCCCCATAATCCCTCCAGCCCCACCCAGGTTCGTCTCGAGCTGCTGCACCAGGACGCAGGGACATTCTGCTAAACCTGGCCATGGGTCCCAGACGAGATTGGACAGCGCGTCTGTGACCGGACTGCCCTCATTTCAGCCCCGCTCCAATCAGCTCCATGCAAGCACTTTAGCCCCATGTCTCCAGAACAGTGTCTTGCACACAGTAGGCACTTACACATGTACTGAATCAGGGTCATCCTCCCAACAGTCCTAGGAGGTGGGTGCTCTTATGTTACAGACGGGAAAAAAGCAGAGATACAAAGTAGTCTTGGGTGAGCTGATGGACTCTCCATCCATCATCCATCCATCCATCATCCATCCAACCATCCATCCATCCATCCATCCAACCATCCATCATCCATCCATCCATCCATCCATCCATCCATCCATCCATCCATTCTTCCTTCATGTATTCAGCACCCGTGTACTCCCCCTTCAGTGTGCAGGCAGGAACTCTCCTGACTTTCAGAGCTCACAGCTCAGCAGGTGGGGTGACATTGGCCCCACAGCCAGGAAGGGGGGCAGCTGCAGAGCTGCACCTCTAGCACAAGCTCTTGCCCTGCTCTGGAGGGAGAGGAAACTCTGCTAGCATCTGCTCCCAGCATCAGCCGAGAGTTAGAGCCACCTCTGGTCCTAGATCCAGACCTGAGCATGCCCATCACCAGTCCTGTCCCCAGTTCCGGTACCACTGCCAGAATCCAGCGTCAGCCACGGAACCAGGGCTGTTCTAGAAGCAGCCTCCCCAAGACCACCAGCGACAGAGCCAGTGCCAGCACTGGAGCCGGGTCCTGGGCTAGTTCCAGAGCCCCCACCATGTGCGTCTCGGAATCAGCTGTGGTGTCCCCTGCCCTGTGGAGCCCCCGTCTCCCGGCATCTGCCCTTGAGCATGCCAGCGCCCGCGCTAGAGCTGTCTTTTCCTCCTTCACGATGACAACTTGGTTTTTAAATCTTCTTCGTTGGAGCTTATTAGATTTTATGGTTTAAAATGTACACCTAGTGAACATTTACCTTTTAGTCATTTTAAATCGTCTAACTCAGTGGCATTAGGTAAATGTTCAATATGCTGTGAACCCACCACCACTATTTCTAGAATGTTTCTCAAGGCAAATCCTGCATACATTAATGCAGACCCCCAGACCCCACCAGTCTCCCCATGCCCGCTTCCAGCTCTGGGGGATTCCAGAGCTCTGCTCTGGAGCCGGGGGAACTTGGCTCTGTGCATGCGGAATGGGGAACACTGGCACCAGGAAGGGTCCCAGTGCTCACAACCCCCACCCCCATCTCCTTTGTTTCTAGGCATTTCCTTCTCCCAGGCCTGCAGCCACCTCCTGAGCACAGCAGACCCTTCCTCTGTCCCAGCAGAGCTGAAGACCCCTGACAACGTGAACCTGTTCTGCACCAAGAACCCTATTGCTAACTGTGCCTTTGTCCTAAAAGTCAGACTTCCACCAGAAGGGCAAAGATGAGGCATGGAGCTCAACCCTCCCTCACAGGAAGCAGAGGGGGCTCAAAATTGCCAAGGGTTCCTTCTCACTGATCCCTAGTGCTGGCCAGGATGGGGCCTGGCAGGTCAGGCAGCCAAGTACTCACAGACCGCAGCGTCCCCGACACCCCACCCCGGCCTCGCTAGAGCCCTCCTTACCCAGGGCCCCGCCAAGCCCGTGCCCCGTGGAACCCTTGTCTGCAGTGACCCTCTCCGTGACCCCCCAACCCTGACAGACCCATGGCCAAAGCTGGGCTCAGAGGCCATCTGCTCGGTGAGGGGGGGTGGGGGTGGGAGAGGCTCCCATGCACAGCACAACTGTGGGGTCCAAACGCCTGGGGCCAGGTCTTGCAAAAGCAAGTGACCACGAGCGCTGGTGTCCCTGCTCATCTATAATGGGATAAACTCACGGAGTGCCCAGGAAGGGCCCCCTTATACCAGTAAGTACTCGCCACACTTGTGCACCTGTCCTTCCCCTCTTACCCCAGCGAGGGAGGGGCTGGACCAGTGTTCCCAGGGCCTGCCAGGGAGACAACGGGAGGAGGTGCAGAAGAGGCCGAAGGGGCCGCCTGACCTTCTCCCTGCCTGCGTTCAGGTTTCCCTGACCCAGAGTTGAAGAGCTGGCCCTGGGGGGTTGACTCTGGGGACCAGTCGTGCCAGGCAGGAGGTATTCCAGGACTCCGGCCTGCCTGCTGGGGCTAGGGCGGCCTGCGGGTGCTAAGGGTTGTGAGGTCTCCCCGCAGTGGCCCGTGGGGAGTGCCGTGGCTGCCAGGCGGGCCGCCGCTGGTGCGTTGAATGCGCAGGAGCACGGCAAGGCGGGGTCTAACGCCCGGGTGTGATGCACATACTGTCGGTGCTGCTGGTGGGCACGAGCCTCGGCCACCCCAGGGGGTCCCCTTCGGTCTGCACGTGGGCAGGAGACCGTGCACATCCCTCAGTGCAGCCCACCGAGCCCATCCGTGGTCTGGGAGCCCACACCACGTCCACACTACCAAGGGAGAGGTCACAAAGGTCTGTGTCCAGCCCTCCTGAGATAATCGGGAAACTGAGGCCAAGAGAGGCAGGAACTGGCCTGGGGCGCATCCGATGGCCAGAGTTTAGAGAAGTAGGGAGGGCTCTGGCTACCCCAGGCCACGACTCAACCCTCCTGTGGGGTTTGCTTTGGAAATGAGAGCCCCTAAGATTCTGAGGGAACTCCGCTCACCTCCCCGGTGTGGGGGCCCTTTCCTCTGCGCTTGCCCACGAGAGCACCCTCCTACCCGTTCACCTGCATGTCTGCCATGGAGAGAACGTGGCTGGAACCTGCGAGAAACCTAGCAGTGTTACCTGGGGGATGGAGCAATGAGGTGGAACATGTAATCAAGAACATTTGGGCTGTCGTGAGATTATTTTTATGATATACCTAACTTCTTAATTTTTAATAACCGTTGCTAAATTGAAGCAATGTGGAAAGAGGCATTTTACAAATTGAAGTATAATTAACATACAGTGTTACATTAGCTTCAGGTGTACAACACGAGTCCACAATTCTAGGTTACTCAGTATTCATCAGGGTAAGAATAGTCCCCAATTGTCACCCAACTTTATTACAGTATGGTTGATTATACTGCCTATGCTACTTGTCATCTCTGTGACTTATTTTATAACTGGAAGTTTGTATTTCTCTGAGAAGGCCAATAATGTAGAGCTAGCATGCATTTTTCAATAGACTTCATTTTATTTTATTTTTTTTAAAGGTTTTATTTATTTGACAAACAAGCACAAGCAGGCAGAAAGGGGGAAGCAGGCTCCCCACTGAGCAGAGAGCCTGATGCAGGGCTCAATCCCAGGACCCTGAGATCATGACCTAAGATGACCTGAGATCATGAGCCTAACGCAGACGCTTAACTGACTGAGCCATCCAGAATTCATTGTAGAAATAACTGCTTTAATATTGATTATTTAGAGAAAATTACAGAGAGAACTCAAATTTTAAATCACATAGATACTATTTAGAATGTTCACCTGAACTTGGGAAATGTCTTATAATGGTAAAAATGGGTTTATTTATTTAGGAAAAATAACTGTATGGTTAAAATTTTTTTTTTTTTTTACCTATATGACTAATACAGCACCAATCACGGGGACCTGCCGGCGAACTTCTCCTGCCCTCTGGTGGTCATGCCTCAAAATGCAGACACAATTGTACACAGGTGAAGGGTTTGAAAGGTAGTTCAACGCAGGTGTGTGAACTGCACTTGTTCTGAAGAGAACAAGTGTTGCAGATTTGAGGAACCTGAGAAATTTTCTCATTCAGGTTCCACACTTTAATTTAGCCATGTCATCACTGTGTCTCGATTACACACTCCCTTGAGATTTTTTTTTTTTAAGATTTTTATTTATTTATTTGACAGACAGAGATCACAAGTAGGCAGAGAGGCAGGCAGAAAGAGAGAGGAGGAAGCAGGCTCCCCGCTGAGCAGAGAGCCTGATGTGGGGCTCGATCCCAGGACCCTGGGATCATGACCTGAGGCAAAGGCAGAGGCTTTAACCCACTGAGCCACCCAGGTGCCCCGAGATTCTTGATACAATACTGAGTTGGGGCATCTCTTGACTATTTGACTTTGGCTTTATCCAAAGCTACAAACATTTTCTGTAAATTTTTTTACACCTATACAATAATCTTAGGCCTTATAAGTACTACATAAAGGGTGTTTTGCGAATAAATAAACACTAGTAAATGTACTTATTCTGCATCTTAACACATGTCCTTTGTATATTCTATTTCTTTATTCCTCGTAACCGCGCCACACGCCTTGTGAAGTATACACTGTACTCGTCAGATTTCACGGAAATGAAGCAACACAGGGAGGCTGACAGAACTTAGGAGGCCGTACAGCCACGGCTTGAAAATCAATTTGACTTTAGATTGTGCTGTAACTTTGCTCCTTCCTTTTAAAATCCATATATAGTTAATTAATTTTCAGTTGATTGTAAATTATTTAATGAGAACAAGTTGGTAGTGTGTTTCAGTGTTTTAACATGCTCATTTGTTCAAAGCAACAGTTGTGTGTCGTGTTTTTTCATACACTGATGTGAGTCACCTCACAGACCTCAAAGACCTAGACTTCTCTATAAAGTTTAAGAACCAGGCTCCATTTTCATTTTCCAATGAAAATAGAGGTTTTTTATTTGTTAACTTTAACTTTTTTAGATTTTTTAGGAATTTAAGGAGAAAACTAGGGCTTAGCATCCTCTTCCTGATAGATGCCAATTAGGGGCTCGACGGCCCAGGTCAAGTGCATCTCAGGAACGAGTTACAGTGTACAGATTGGGTATATTTCTGATAAAAATGATTATTAACTTCAAAAATGTTTTCCATGGCTATGGAAACTTCAGAGTAAACTTTCTTAGAGTCCCTTCTGTAAAATAACTTATTTAAAAAAAATTCCTTTGGGCATGCTTCTGATAAGACAGCTGCAGGTCAAATCAGCTCTGATAACGCTACTAGTCGTCCACATACAGGTCACCTGATCATGTGAGCCAGGAATGACTCTTCCTCCCTTGAATTTCTACATTTGGTTTATGCTGTTCATACAGCACTGACTTCACAAATAAAGAACAACAGAACAACCCGTAAGACCCAAAGAGAAGGAACTATCCTACCGGGATAGGATAGCACATAAATCTCTACATAACAGATGAGGTTAGCTGCTCATATGTTAACTGGAAATGTGTGACTCTTCATGGGATCAAAGTAATTGCAGTGAATTCTCAGGGAGGCATATTGGAGACTTGGCCATAAATAGGAAAGCC
This sequence comes from Mustela nigripes, assembly GCF_022355385.1. Classification (NCBI taxonomy): domain Eukaryota; kingdom Metazoa; phylum Chordata; class Mammalia; order Carnivora; family Mustelidae; genus Mustela; species Mustela nigripes. Next base: position 112,390,785 of record NC_081562.1, on the reverse strand, counting down.
TAAGTCTGGCTGGTTGGGCTATGTTCTGTGTGAAGAGAGTATTAAAACAATCATGTAGCTGGTTTCATGTTAATTTAATAATTATAGCTATATGAAATACTGAAAACCCAATTATTTTAAGTTCTAATTCAAGCAGTTCCCACCCCAATCCCCAGGAGATGGGTATTCTTGTCACCCGTCCTTTTGTAATGAGTAAACAGAGATGCGAACAAGTTCAGTAACTTTCAGGATTTCAATCTGGTAAACGAGGGAGCAGGACCCATTCTGGGTCCTAGGTCAGGACATGAGCACACTGCTCTGCTGCCTCATTTAAGATGGTCTACCCTCGGGATTACCTTCTCTAATGTGGACAGGCCTCAACCAAGGCCTGAACAGAACAAAAAGGCTGACTCTCCCCTGAGGAGAAAGGAATTCTTCTTGCCTGACTGCCTGTGAGCTAGGACGTTGGTCTTCTCTTGCCTTCACATTGGGCTCAGACTGACCTACTATATTGGTTCTCCTAGGTCTCCAGGTTGCTGTTGACCGTTGATGCTGGGACTTCTTGGGTCTCCATAATTGTGTGAGCCAATTCCCTATGACGGAACATATTACGTGTAAACATGCAGCCTATATTTATTTGTATCTATAAGCATATATGTAATTCCATAAACTTACACATATAAATACATGTAATAATAATTTTATAATATGATTTTATGTATCTATCCTTTCTCTGGAGAACCCAGACTAATCCAGATTTTTGTTCTGAGAATGGGGATGGGGAGATATCTATCTATCTGTCTATCATCTATATCTGTATCTATATCTATATCTATCTATCTCAACACGATGTGCTGTAAGCTGCCAAGAATGTGGGAAATATGGGGTGTGACCCAGGGAGACCTGGGGTAACGATGGGGTCTGGGCTTGTGGTGGCACCTGTACGCGGCAGGAGAGCCGCACCTGCTCTCCGCACCTGTCCCGGGACCTGCTCCCCGGCACCAGCACCCCCACACCTGCTCCTGGCACCTGCTTCCCTCACCTGCTCCTGGGACCTGCTTCCCCCTCTTGCTCCCTGGCACCTGCTCCCCGCATCTGCTCCCGGGACCGGCTCCCCGCACCTGCTCCCCGGGACCCGCTCCTGGCACCTACTCCCAGGCACCTGCTCCCTGGGACCTGCTTCCTGCACCTGCTCCCGGCACCTGATCCCCGCACTTGCTTCCCCGCAACTGCTCCTGGGACTTGCTCCCTGGCAACCTGCTCCCGGGCACCTGCTCTCGGGCACCTACTCTCCGCATCTGCTCCCGGCACCTGCTCCCCTACTCCCCGCACCTGCTCCCCGCACTTTCTCCCCCTTCTTGCTCCCTAGCACCTGCTCTCCGCACCCGCTCCCCGCACCTGCTCGGGGCACCTGCTCTCCGCACCTGCTCCCGGCACCTGCTCCCCGAGACCTGCTCCCCGCACCTGCTCCCCGCATCTGCTCCCGGCACCTGCTCCCCTGCTCCCCGCACCTGCTCCCCGCACCTGCTCCCGGCACCTGCTCCCCGCACCTGCTCCCGGGACCTGCTCCCCGAGACCTGCTCCCCGCACCTGCTCCCCGCATCTGCT